>NC_041380.1:596383731-596407465 GCF_002162155.2 Triticum dicoccoides | reverse complement strand
TCTAGAAAGAAACCTAGATCGCGAGTTCTGCCGCCAGAAGCCTCCATAGCCACTGAAAACCAATCTATACCCGTTCTGGCACCCTGCCCGAGGGGGGAATCCCTCTCCGGTGGCCATCTTCATCATCCTGGCGCTCTCCATGATGAGGAGGGAGTAGTTCTCCCTCGGGGCTGAGGGTATGTACCAGTAGCTATGTGTTTGATCTCTCTCTCTCTCTCTCTCTCTCTCTCTCTCTCTCTCTCTCTCTCCCTCTCGTGTTCTTGAGTCGGCACGATCTTGATGTATCGCGAGCTTTGCTATTATATTTGGATCTTATGATGTTTCTCCCCCTCTACTCTCTTGTGATGAATTGAGTTTTCCCGTTGAAGTTATCTTATCAGATTGAGTCTTTAAGGATTTGACAACACTTGATGTATGTCTTGCATGTGCTTTTTTGTGGTGACAATGGGATATCACGTGATCCACTTGATGTATGTTTTGGTGATCAACTTGCGAGTTCCGTGACCTCGTGAAGTTATGCATAGGGGTTGGCACACTTCTTTGTCTTGACTCTCCGGTAGAAACTTTGGGGCACTCTTTGAAGTTCTTTGTGTTGGTTGAATAGATGAATTTGAGATTGTGTGATGCATATCATATAATCATACCCACAGATACTTGAGGTGACATTGGAGTATCTAGGTGACATTAGGGTTTTGGTTGATTTGCGTCTTAAGGTGTTATTTTACTACGAACTCTAGGGTTGTTTGTGACACTTATAGGTATAGCCCAACAGATTGATCGGAAAGAATAACTTTGAGGTGGTTTATACGTGATACGTCTCCAACGTATCTATAATTTTTGATTCCTCCATGCTATTATATTATCTATTTTGGATGTTAATGGACTTATTTTTACACTTTTATATTACTAGCACACTTGCCCGTGCGTTGCAACGGGAGAGAATTTATTAGGAGAAGCAACGGGAGAGAAATGATGAGTGCTCCGAAAACAATCTCCGCAATGGTGGCCGACGGAGATAGGAGCTGCGATTTCTCGTGGGTCATGTTTGGCGTACGAGATCTCCATAGTGGTGGGGTTTGTTGGCGTCTCCTATCACGGTGTAACTGGATGCATTACTAATGGCAGCACGTAAATCCAAGACCCGACGATATGCTGCTAGCTAATCGAAGAAGCACGTCCTAATAACCAATGGCCAGCGAGAAGCGTCAGTTTTGAAACATTTTTTGAATTTTTTGAACTTATCATAAAAAATAAGAATGAATTTGCGTATATTCTCCAAAACATGAACAATTTTTCAAATTCCAAATAGCTTTCTGAAAATTCTGAATATTTCAGAAAAATGTGAACAAAATTTTAAATTGGAATATTTTTTGAAATTCACAAATATTTTTTGAAAACATGAAGCATTTATAATAACTTAAAGATTTTCTGAATTAGCGAACAATTTTTCAAATGGTAAAATGTTTGAACATCCAGAACAAATTTGAATTTTTTGTTTTAATAAAATTATTTAGTTTCATAAAAATTTCGGTAAAACAACAACATTTTCAAATTTGAAAAAAAATTCAAATGCAAAAAAATATTGGAAATAATGAATAATTGTGGAAAATAAAAACATTTTTTGAAAATTGGGAACATTTGTTTATATGAAAAAAAGTTAGAAAAAAAATAATGTCCTTAACATTTTTTAAAATAGAAATATTTTTAGAATTTGGAACTTTTACCGAAAACTTAAAAAACTGAATTTTGAGATTTTTTGAAAAATTCAAATTTACTAAAAAAGGAAAAATGAAATTAAACTTGGAATGGGAAAAAAGTAAAAAGAAATAGGAAAGAAAAGGAGAAATGAGCTGAAAAAAACACAGAATAAAACAAAACTGGGCCGGCCCAGTACTGGGCGTCCTGTGCGAAGCTTTGAGTATTTGACGCTCCGTGCAGTAAATAGGGTTCTGCGAGCTGTATGGGCTGGAAAATAACGGTCTGGCTTGGCTGGGCCTCAGCGCACGGCCCAAGTACGAAATCTTGGACAATCCTTTTTTTCTTTTGCACAAAAATTTAATACCACCTCAGATAAAATATATGTTTTCGTCGGTGAACCGATGAAAAAATCGGAGAAACGCACCTTGCTTTATTAGTAGAAGATTTTTGGGACTAACCTATTGTAACGCCCTCGATGCGGCTATATCTCTCACATGTCGAAGCACGACTTAGAGGCATAACCGCACTGAAAGCAATGTCGCAAGTGAGGTAATCTTCACAAACAACCCATGTAATACATAAAGGGAAAGAGATACATAGTTGGCTTACAATCGCCACTTCACACAATACATGAATAAAGCATTACATCATCCAAATACACTCAAGGTCCGACTACGGAACCAAAATAAAAGAAGACTACCCCAAATGCTACACAGATCCCCGATCGTGCCAACTGGGCTCCACTACTGATCAACTGAAAACGGAACAACACAAAGGACAAGATCTTCATCGAGCTCCTCCTTGAGCTTGGTTGCGTCACCTGCATGGTCTCATCGGCACCTGCAAGCTGGTTTTGGAAGTATCTGTGAGTCACGGGGACTCAGCAATTTCACACCCTCGCGATCAAGACTATTTAAGCTTATAGGTAAGGTAAAAGGTATGAGGTGGAGCTGCAGCAAGCGACTAGCATATATGGTGGCTAACATACGCAAATGAGAGCGAGAAGAGAAGGCAAAAGCACGGCCGAACAACTATGATCAAGAAGTGATCCTAGAACAACCTACGTCAAACATTACTCCAACACCGTGTTCACTTCCCGGACTCCGCCGGAAAGAGACCATCATGGTTACACACGCGGTTGATGTATTTTAATTAAGATCAACTTCAGGTTTTCTATAACCGTACATTAACAAATTCCCATCTGCCCATTACCGCAGGCACGGCTTTCGAAAGTTCAAATCCCTGCAGGGGTGTCCCAACTTAGCCCATCACAAGCTCTCGCGGTCAACGAAGGATATTCCTTCTCCCAAGACAAGCCGATCAGACTCGGCATCCCGGTTACAAGACATCCTCGACAATGGTAAAACAAGTCCAGCAAGACCGCCCGATGCGCCGACATCCTGAAAGGAGCTGCACATTTCTCGTTCTCAGGGAAACACCGGATGAGACATCCTACGAGTAAAACCAGCCCTCAAGTTTCCCCGAGGTAGCCCCGCAATCTACTCAGTTCGGACCAACACTTCGACAAGCAGTGGCCCGGGGGGGTTAAAATAAAGATGACCCTTGGGCTGCCTAACCCAAGGGAAAAAAGGCTAGGTGGCGAATGGTAAAACCAAGGTTGGGCCTTGTTGGGGGAGTTTTATTCAAGCCGAACTGTCAAGGGGTTCCCATTATAACCCAACCGTGTAAGGAACGCAAAATCCGGGAACATAACACCGATATGAAGGAAACTAGGGCGGCAAGAGTGGAACAAAACACCAGGCATAAGGCCGAGCCTTCCACCCATTACCAAGTATATAGATGCATTAATTAAATAAGAGCTATTGTGATATCCCAACAAAATATCCATGTTCCAAGATGGAACAAATTCCAATCTTCACCTGCAACCAACAACGCTATAAGAGGGGCTGAGCAAAGCGGTAACATAGCCAAACAACGGTTTGCTAGGACAAGGGGGTTAGAGGCTTGGCTTAACAATATGGGAGGCATGATAAGCAAGTGGTAGGTATCGCAGCATAGGCATAGCAAAAGAGCGAGCAACTAGCAAGCAAAGATAGAAGTGATTTCGAGGGTATGGTCATCTTGCCTGAAATCCCGCAAGGAAGAAGAACGAGTCCATGAAGAAGACAAACAGACGTAGTCGAATGGGTCCTCACAAACGCGACGTAATCGGAACCAACCCGAAGAAGCAACACCGGAAAGAAGCACACAACATAGTAAACAACCAACACATGAACATGGTATGATATGCGGGATGCAGTATGCGGTGCATATGCATGATTTGGAAAGGAATGATAGAACCTGGCCTCAACTTGGGAATCCAAGAGTGCCACTGGAAAGGTGAGGTAATTTCGGTCGAAATCGATATAAAGATCACCGGAATCGGATGCACGGTTTGGAAATGACAAGCAAAACAAAATGGCACTGGTCTGCGGTAAACAACAAATAGCCATCTAAATGCATCAAGATAATTATGCTACAGCACTCAAACATGGCAATAAAATACATGGAAGGGATCCACTCATGATGCTTGACAAAAGATGAACACTGAGCTACGGCTAATTCAATCATTAACAGGTTCAAACAAGCATGGCAAAAGTGCAAATGATAACAGGTTACAGACTTAGAGTAATAAGCAACATGTCAGGAATTTATCAGCAGGAAGCAATCTTTAGAGCACGAAAACTACATGCTACAGGAACATATGATGGCAAAGCAAGGCATGGTATGAAGCTACTCAAAACATATAGCAAAAGTCCCTTAGTGACCATGGGCCAAAAGGGATCGGAGAATACAATTGCAAGCATGTGAACATAGCAAAAACATAAACAAATTCAGACTTAGTGAAAAAGTGAGCATGCAAAACAGATTAACAAGTAGACATGTTTACGAGCTCGATGCAGTCACTACAGAGCATGGCATGACAAACTAAGCATACACCCATCAAGAAAACATGGCATATAAGCTAGACATGTCAAGAACAACAACATAGCATGCACGGATCAATAGCAACATCCTCCGCAAAATCGCTAAACATGTTAACAATCTGTCAGGATCATTTTATAGCAAAAGTAGAGCTCGATTGACTCAAGCTAGGGTGCTCCATAATTGCAAACAAAGACATGGATGTATAGAGCACCACAATGTTAACAAAACATTCTTACTGATCATCTTCAAAAGAGGCACGGATCACTAGGAAACAACATGAACATATGACATAAAGACAAAAACAGGACAAGGACTTAGTGAAATTCTAAGTCCCTGAAATCAGCATCATTGAGTAAGCTACTTTGCATGCTTGTGCTAGTCACCAAAAAGATCACAAAAATACATGGCATACACCCCTGTAAAGATGGCATGGCATATAACAAAACACATGTAGAGCTTAGGGTCATAGCATGCACACATTAATCATGGCAAAAATGACAAACGTGCATTTGCTGAAACAGATCTGACATAAACATCACATAGCCCTATTCCAACAGCACTTCGGGCATCCAGATGAGCTCAAATGAAAATTATGCAATGAGATGAAATGATGTACTCTTCGAGACGAACATTTTGATATGCTACACGCATGAAACGGAGCTACGGATGCAGAGTTATGATGCGATGAATATGCTCAAAAAAATACTAAAATCTGGGGAACTTAGTGAAATTTGGACCTCTCCGGAAAAAGTCAACCCGGGACGAAGCGGTACGGGACAGAGAGATCCGGATCTGGACGGAGGCTGTTTGGATGGAGGGTGTGGTGGATCTCGTCCATCTTCTCCGGATCTGACTCGAGAAGAACTCCGACGAGGCGTGGTCTCCGGCGAGGCGCTCCGGCGACGGGGCGGCGCGGTTCAGCGGCCAGAGAAGGTGCGAGGCGGCCGGCGGAGATGTCGAGGTGGCGCGGTGGCGCGGCGCTCGGGGCAAGAGGCAGGCGACCGGCGACGATGCCTGGCGGCGAGGGGCGGCGCGGCTTGCCGGCGAAGGGCGGCGGTGGCCGGAGCAGGCGACCCGCGGCGGAGGAGGCAGCTCGCGAAGACTCGGGCGCGGCTCGGGCGGAGCCTGGCGGCGGAGCTGCCTCCGGGTGGCGGCGCGAGTAGAATGGACCCCGCGGGCCCGACCCGGGCAGCGCGGGCCGGCGGCGGGGCTGAGGAGAGAGAGAGGGCGGCGGGAGGTGAGGTGGCGGTGCCCGGTTGGTTGGCGACGGTGGCGGGGTGACGTGGCATGACGCCACTGGTCGGAGCGAGGTGGAGGGCGGACATGTCCGTCGGTGGAAGAAACGTCCGGGAGCGAGGTGGAAGAGGACTAGGGTTTGTACCGCGAATTTTGGGGAGGGGATCACATATTTATAGGTAGAGGGAGCTAGGAAAGTCCAAATGAGGTGTGGTTTTCAGCCACGCGATCGTGATCTAATGACCGAGATGATGGAGGAGGTTTAGGTGGGTTTTGAGCCACTTTGGAAGGGTGTTGGGGTGCAACACACACAAGGCCTTTTTGGTCCCTCGGTTAACCGTTGGAGTATCAAACGAAGTCCAAATGGCACGAAACTTGACAGGCGGTCTATCGGGGGTAAACCAAGGCCGCATGACAAGTCTTAGTCCAATCCAAAAACGTTTAACACCCGCATACGAAAAGAGGTAGAAAGAGATATCGGGTGACATAGGAGCGCCGGATTGCAAAACGGACAACGGGGAAAATGCTCGGATGCATGAGACGAACATGTATGCAAATGAAATGCACATGATGACATGATATGACATGCATGACACGCAAGCAATGACAAGGCAACAACAGCGAATAACTGGAAGACACATGGCACATCGGTCTCGGGGCGCTACAACACTCCACCACTACGAGAGGATCTCGTCCCGAGATCTAGAATCGCACCGGAGGGAAAACGAAAGAGAAAGAGAAGAGGTACAACTAAGTTGCTTCTTTGACAAACGAGTGAGACCAAGGAACCTTGAAAAGTTGAACAACTTGAAAGGAAGAATGCAACTAAGAAGAACAAAGTTGCAACACTCTGTTAGAAAAGAGGAACAAGGATCATTATGGGAACCTTGTAGGTTGACGGACATAAGAAAAGGGTTTCAATGGACAAGAAGTACATGCAAGCACTCCGGTTGAAACAAGATGTACAAGGAATGATAAAGATCCATTACGGCAACACTCCGGTTGGAAATGGAAGTAATTGAACATGATATTGACAAGATGAGAGGATACTTGAAAAGAGGATGCGACACTCCGGTTAAAAGGATAAGCATGAAAAGAATAAGGTCCTGACAAGAACAAGAAGAAGAGTTGAAGAGAGAAACATCACAATGCCTCCGGAAGAAAGAAATAGAAGATAGACAATTGAAATAAAAGAATGGAGAAGATAATGCCAGCTTGTGCCACAAAAGAGCTTGAAAAGGCATCCTTAGGAGAAAGGTCGAATGGAGTTGTTGGAACACCAACAACGGAAGGACAAGCTTGAAGTGGGCTTATAGAAGGCATCTCAATATTTTGAGGTGACAACTTGCCACTCACGGAAAAGATTTGATTGGATTTATAAGACAAGGAGACGAGAAACTATTTCACCGGGATGAAAGATGAAGAACTTGGGTCATTTATGATCACCATAAATAGCAACAATCCTTAGGGAAGGCTTTAGGTGAACTATAACCCAAGATAACTCCAAAGAAGAGAATGATGGATTTAAAATACCTCATTCTTAACCACATGTGAATCATGAAACATGAACTCAAATTATCAAGAATGACATAATACCACCTCCAATGACACGGAAGAAAGAATTGCATTCCGGATTGCAAGATGAAGAAAGCTTGAGCTTCTTAGAAAAGAATCTCGATGAAAAACTTGGAGAAGGAATTAAATCCTTTATGAACCATCATGTAGAGCCTCCATGAAGAACTCCGGTAACAAAAGAATGATCAAACAGGAGGAAAGAGAAGTTGAAGACACAAGGTGAAACCTCGTAACGATTTGGATGGATCTTCGCGATGAAATAATTGAGAGGACTTGGAACTCCGGGAAAAGAAAAGATGAACAAATGGAAACAAGAATTTGATGAGCCTCCGAAATAGGAAATTGAGTTCACTCGATGAAACAAGAATAAGAATTACATTATGCTTATCCTTCACCAATTAAATTGATGACAATCAACGGATTTGACATATTACTCATTCTCGTAGAAAAGATTTAGATAGATATAGCGCAAACTTAATGGACCACCGGCAGGATTGAAACAATGAATGAATTGATACAATAATAAAGGAAGAGAAATCTTGAACGAACCACCGGTAAGAATTGAAAATAAACGAAGAAAAATAAAGAAACACCGGGAAGAATTGGAAAACGAATGACGATACTTGAGGGGATTTGCTACATGATGACGAATAGATCGCGAACTTATTAGAGGATATTTGAATGATGCACCGGTAAGATTTGGAGAATGTGAGTAGAAAGCTGAAAATGAATAAACCTGAACTGATGGACTCCGGATAACAAACTGATAATACTCTTGAATTGCTCCAGATAGATGAAAAGAATTCTCACAATCAAAACAAATTATAAGAGGATGGCAACAAGCTAGAATCACGAATCTTGAAGAGAATGGAGCAAGATTGAGAGAAAAATCTTCTTCGGTCTTCCAATCTGAGAATGACTACGAGAAACACCACCAAGAATTATTGAGGCACACCGGAATGAAGAATGGAAAAGGTTGAGCCAACGATGAAAAGATTTTGAAGGATCTTGGAGAAATACATATGACTGATGATGAATCATTCTTACGTCAAACTTTAGAAGATTTAAGAATAGCTCCGGGAGAATCAAAAGAGTCAGGTAAGATCCTGGGAAAAGACCTGTGGGTTAGGGCCCACTCAAAAGATACACTGTTGAACGATTTTGAAGAGAGATTGCGCCGGTTGAGTAAAAGGCTTGAATGAGATAACCTCCTCGAAAGAGTTTGAACGAAAGCAGAGTGAAAACATGAATCTCCGAGATATCTAGAGCACTCCGGAACAATTGAATAGCGAGAAGTGGATGATTAAGAGGTGCACCGGCACGAGAAAACATTTGAAACAAGGAAAAGGATATGATCAAGAAAGTTTGACTTGAAACCACCGGAGAAGAAAGAGAACGAATAATGATGAACTTGAGGCTCCGTTAGGATCTTCATGAGAATCACCAGATAAGAACATAGAAAGAAAAGAATGAAGAGACTTCACACAAATAAAATGGATACTTGATTAAGAAATATGAGTCCTTGAAGAAAAAGGGGTGGGTGGGTGGGAAAACAAAGGCAACTTGGAACGAATGAAGCAAACACCGTTGAGAAGAACTGATAATTGATCTTGGTAATGTTGAAATGATCGGATCCACTTGAAAAGAAGCACGCCGGTGAAAAGGATTGAGATGACAATCTCGATTATCAAGAAGGATTGGTATTCACATCGGAGTATGAGAACCTCGCTTAGGAAAGGTATGGGATCAATATTTGACATCGAAGCAACTCGAATACCACAACTAAAAACAAAACAAAGTATTGTCTTGCAGAAAAAGCCGGAACAAACATATGATAGAGATTTTGTCCGAAGTTTTCGTGGTGGGGCCTACACGGGCTCGATCGTACAGCACCATCATGTACAAGGCAGTGCACATGACATACGAAGCGTCCCCGAGTAGGCATAGCCAAGGACTCTTTAAGACACAACGAGACCACTGTAAAACCAACCGTGGATTGGCGAACCACTAGACGTCGAACCCCAATATCATATCATACATCTGGTCGGAAAGATATCCTAAGAGCTACTTGAATTCCCACTTATAAACTCCCGAAACTTTCCGGTTATGCAATCAGGTGTTGGGGATACAGGGGAAGCATAATATCTCACCCAAAACTAGCAAATCCTACATCCAGCTGTATCCATCCTTCAACACATAACCAAGATGTTGGAAATATGCCCTAGAGGCAATAATAAATTGGTTATTATTATATTTCCTTGTTCATGATAATCGTTTATTATCCATGCTAGAATTGTATTGATAGGAAACTCAGATACATGTGTGGATACTTAGACAACACCATGTCCCTAGTAAGCCTCTAGTTGACTAGCTCGTTGATCAATAGATGGTTACGGTTTCCTGACCATGGACATTGGATGTCGTTGATAACGGGATCACATCATTAGGAGAATGGTGTGATGGACAAGACCCAATCCTAAGCCTAGCACAAGATCATGTAGTTCGTATGCTAAAGCTTTTATAATGTCAAGTATCATTTCCTTAGACCATGAGATTGTGCAACTCCCGGATACCGGAGTGCTTTGGGTGTGCCAAATGTCACAACATAACTGGGTGGCTATAAAGGTACACTACAGGTATCTGTGAAAGTGTCTGTTGGGTTGGCACGAATCGAGACTGGGATTTGTCACTCTGTGTAAACGAAGAGGTATCTCTGGGCCCACTTGGTAGGACATCATCATAATGTTCACAATGTGATCAAGGAGTTGATCACGGGATGATGTGTTACGGAACGAGTAAACAGACTTGCCGGTAACGAGATTGAACAAGGTATCGGGATACCGACGATCGAATCTCGGGCAAGTATCGTACCGCTAGACAAGGGAATTGTATACGGGATTGATTAAGTCCTTGACATCGTGGTTCATCCGATGAGATCATAGTGGAACATGTGGGAGCCAACATGGGTATCCAGATCCCGCTGTTGGTTATTGACCAGAGAGTTATCTCGGTCATGTCTCCATGGTTCCCGAACCCGTAGGGTCTAGACACTTAAGGTTCGATGATGCTAGGGTTATAGGGAATAGATATATGTGGTTACCGAATGTTGTTCGGAGTCCCGGATGAGATCCCGGACGTCACGAGGAGTTCCGGAATGGTCCAGAGGTAAAGATTTATATATGGGAAGTCCTGTTTTGGTCACCGGAAAAGTTTCGGGGTTTATCGGTAACGTACCGGGACCACCGGGAGGGTCCCGGGGGTCCACCAAGTGGGGCCACAAGCCCTGGAGGGCTGCATGGGCCAAGTGTGGGAGGGGACCAGCCCCAGGTGGGCTGGTGCGCCCCCCCCCACAAGGGCCCAAGGCGCCTATGGGGAGGAGGGGGGCAAACCCTAAGGGCAGATGGGCATTAGGGCCCATGCCTGGTGCGCCTCCCTCTCCCCTCCACCTGGCCGCCACTCAGATGGGATCTGGGGGCTGCCGCCACCCCTAGGGAGGGAACCCTAGGTGGGGGCGCAGCCCCTCCCCTCCCCCTATATATACTTGAGGTTTGGGTTGCCCAAGACACACGAGTTCCTCCTCGTCTCTTGCGGTGCTTGGCGAAGCCCTGCTGGAGTACCACGCTCCTCCACCACCACCACGCCGTTGTGTTGCTGCTGGATGGAGTCTTCCTCAACCTCTCCCTCTCTCCTTGCTGTATCAAGGCATGGGAGACGTCACCGGGCTGTACGTGTGTTGAACGCAGAGGTGCCGTCCGTTCGGCACTAGGATCTCCGGTGATTTGGATCACGACGAGTACGACTCCTTCAACCCCGTTCTCTTGAACGCTTCCGCTTAGCGACCTACAAGGGTATGTAGATGCACTCTCCTTCCCCTCGTTGCTGGTCTCTCCATAGATAGATCTTGGTGACACGTAGGAAAATTTTGAATTTCTGCTACGTTCCCCAACAGTGACATCATGAGCTAGGTCTATGCGTAGTTTCTATGCACGAGTAGAACACAAAGTAGTTGTGGGCGTTGATTTTGTTCAATATGCTTACCGTTACTAGTCCAATCTTGATTCGGCGGCATTGTGGGATGAAGCGGCCTGGACCAACCTTACACGTACGCTTACGTGAGACCGGTTCCACCGACTGACATGCACTAGTTGCATAAGGTGGCTGGCGGGTGTCTGTCTCTCCCACTTTAGTCGGATCGGATTCGATGAAAAGGGTCCTTATGAAGGGTAAATAGCAATTGGCATATCACATTGTGGTTTTTGCGTAGGTAAGAAACGTTCTTGCTAGAAACCCATAGCAGCCACGTAAAACATGCAAACAACAATTAGAGGATGTCTAACTTGTTTTTGCAGGGTATGCTATGTGACGTGATATGGCCAAGAAGAATGTGATGAATGATATGTGATGTATGAGATTGATCATGTTCTTGTAATAGGAATCACGACTTGCATGTCGATGAGTATGACAACCGACAGGAGCCATAGGAGTTGTCTTTATTTATTGTATGACCTGCGTGTCATTGAACAACGCCATGTAATTACTTTACTTTATTGCTAACCGGTAGCCATAGTAGTAGAAGTAATAAGTTGGCGAGACAACTTCATGGAGACACGATGATGGAGATCATGATGATGGAGATCATGGTGTCATGCCGGTGACGATGATGATCATGGAGCCCCGAAGATGGAGATCAAAAGGAGCAAAATAATATTGGCCATATCATGTCATTTTTTGATTGCATGTGATGTTTATCATGTTTATACATCTTATTTGCTTAGAACGACGGTAGCTTAAATAAGATGATCCCTCACTAAAATTTCAAGAGAAGTGTTCTCCCTAACTGTGCACCGTTGTGAAAGTTCGTCGTTTCGAAGCACCAGTGATGATCGGGTGTGATAGATTCTTAAGTTCAAATACAACGGGTGTTGACGAGCCTAGCATGTACAGACATGGCCTCGGAACACATGCGAAACAGTTAGGTTAACTTGACGAGCCTAGCATGTACAGACATGGCCTCGGAACACAAGAGACCGAAAGGTCGAGCATGAGTCGTATGGTAGATACGATCAACATGAAGATGTTCACCGATGTTGACTAGTCCATCTCACGTGATGATCGAACACAGCCTAGTTGACTCGGATCATGTAATCACTTAGATGACTGGAGGGATGTCTATCTGAGTGGGAGTTCATAAGATAAACTTAATTATCCTGAACATAGTCAAAAGGTCTTTGCAAATTATGTCATAGCTCGCGCTTCAGTTCTACTGTTT
Source organism: Triticum dicoccoides (assembly GCF_002162155.2). NCBI lineage: Eukaryota > Viridiplantae > Streptophyta > Magnoliopsida > Poales > Poaceae > Triticum > Triticum dicoccoides. The sequence continues at coordinate 596,394,759 of NC_041380.1, read as the reverse complement.
AGATATGTTCCTAGAGAAAATTTAGTTGAAAGTTGATAGTAGCAATTATGCGGACTATGTTTAAACTGAGGATTGTCCTCATTGCTTCATAGAAGGCTTATGTCCTTAATGCACCGTTCAGTGTGCTGAACCTCGAACGTTGTCTGTGGATGTTGTGAACATCTAACATACACATATTGATAACTATGTGATAGTTCAGTTAAACGGTTTAGAGTTGAGGCACCGAAGATGGTTTTGAAACATCGCGAAACATATGAGATGTTTCGAGGGCTGAAATTGGGATTTCAGGCTCGTGCCCACGTCAAGAGGTATAAGACCTCCGACGATTTTCTTAGCCTGCAAACTAAGGGAGAAAAGCTCAATTGTTGAGCTTGTGCTCAGATTGTCTGAGTACAACAATCATTTGAATCGAGTGGGAGTTGATCTTCCAGATAGGATAGTGATGTTTCTCCGAAGTAATTACCACCAAGCTGCTAGAGCTTCGTGATGAACTATAATATATCAGGGACATATATGATGATCCTTGAGATATTCGCGATGTTTGACACCACAAAAGTAGAAATCAAGAAGGAGCATCAATTGTTGATGGTTGGTGAAACCACTAGTTTCAAGAAGGGCAAGGGAAAGAAGGGATACTTCATGAAACGGCAAATCAGCTGCTGCTCTAGTGAAGAAACCCAAGGTTGAACCCAAACCTGAGACTAAGTGCTTCTGTAATAAGGGGAACAGGAACTAGAGCAGAATTACCCTAGATACTTGGTAGATGAGAAGGCTGGCAAGGTCGATAGAAGTATATTGGATATACATTGTGTTAATGTGTACTTTACTAGTACTCCTAGTAGCACCATGGTATTAGATACCGATTCGGTTGCTAAGTGTTAGTAAACTCGAAATAAAAGGCTGCGGAGTAAACGGAGACTAGCTAAAGGTGAGCTGGCGATATGTGTTGGAAGTTTTTCCCAAGCTTGATGTGATCAAGCATCACACGCTCCCTCTACCATCGAGATTGGTGTTTGCGTTGAGCATAGACGTGATTGGATTATGTCTATCGCAATACGGTTATTCATTTAAGGAGAATAATGGTTACTCTGTTTATTTGAATAATACCTTCAATGGTCTTGCACCTAAAATGAATGGTTTATTGAATCTCGATCGTAGTGATACACATTTTCATGCCAAAGGTATAAGATAGTAATGATAGTACCACACAAATGTGGCACTGCAATTTGAGTCATATCGGTATAAAACGCATGAAGAAGCTCCATGTTGATGGATCTTTGGGCTCACTCGTTTTGAAAAGTTTGAGACATGTGAACCATGTCTATTGGTGTATATGCATGAAGAAACTCCATGCAAATGGACCGTTTGTACTCACTTGATTTTGAATCACTTGAGACATGCAAATCATACCACATGGGCACGATGACTGAAAGCCTCGTTTTCAGTAAAATGGAACTAGAAAGCAACTTGTTGGAAGTAATACATTTTGATGTGTGCAGTCCAATGAGTGCTGAGGTGTGTAGTGGATATCGTTATGTTCTTACTTCACAGATGATTTGAGTAGATGTTGAGTATATTTACTTGATGAATCACGAGTCTGAATTATTGAAAGGTTCAAGTAATTTGAGGGTGAAGGTGAGAGATCGTCGTGACAAGAGGATAAAATATCTATGATATGATCATCGAGATGAATATCTGAATTACGAGTTTGGCACAGAATTAAGACATTGTGGAAATTGTTTCACAACTAATACAGCCTGGAACACCGTAGTGAGATGGTGTGTCCGAACATCATAACTGCACCCTATTGGATATGATGCATACCATGATGTCTCTTATCGAATTACCACGATAGTTTATGGGTTAGGCATTATAGACAACCACATTCACTTTAAATAGGGCACCACGTAATTCCGATGAGATGACACCGTATGAACTATGGTTTAGAGAAACCTAAGCTGTCATTTCTTAAAAGTGTGGGGTTGCGATGCTTATGTGAAAAAGTTTCAGGCGGATAAGCTCGAACCCAAAGCGGATAAATGCATATTCATAGGACACCCAAAACAGTTGGGTATAGCTCCTTGTAAGTGCATCTAGTGCCACCCCTAGTTGGTTTTGGAGTATTGACGACAAACCTAGTTGAGGGACTAATGTGTTTGTGAGAATTGCAGGATAACACAAGTAGAAGTCCCTCATTGATTCGGTTTCACTACCAGAGATGACCCCTAAAAATGTATGAAGACATTGAAGCCAAAGGTGGTATATGAAGATGTTCACATTGAAGACTATGACAAAAGAAGACACGTTATGAAGCCTATGGAGCTCGAAGACTTAGATCTTTTGTAGTTCTTTTTCTTTTTGTGTTGAGTCATAGGAACCACCGTACTGTTAAGTGGGGTCCAGGAGAACCAGTCAGAATGACTGAAGTGATGCCTAAACCAAAAACCTATGTCTTCGAGTGAAGACAATGAGAGCGAATCTTGTCCAGAGCCGGACAAGTCAGCTTTGCTTGTAGCCCAAGTAAAGTTGCCATGAGAGTTTGAAATCTGACCGCTGAGACACGTGTCAGTTCCTTAGTGACCCAGGGTCATTTCGGACAAATCAGGTCGGGTTGCCAAGTGGCTATAAATAGCCCACCCCCTACAACCATAAACGGTTGGCTGCTCAGATTTCAGTGCACGGCTTTTGTCGTTTGAGAGCAACCCACCTCGAAGCCTTTGAGAGAAAATTCCTAGCGAGGAGAAAAGCCCTAACCACCCAGAGCCAGAGAACATTGGGCATCACTTAAGTCTTCTTGTCTGTGTGATCTGAAGACTTATTACACTTGAGGACTATGCATCCCCAGACGGTTAGGCATCGCGTTCAGAGCATCCAAGAGACATTGTGGATTGCCAGTGAACGAAGTCTGTGAAGGTTTGGGAGTCTACCTTGAAGACTTACCAGAGTGATTGCGCGAGGACTAAGTGACCTTAGCTCAAGGAGAATACGGTGAGGACTTGGTGTCCTGAGCTGCGTGTTCAGGACTGGGTGTCCGGGACTGTGTGTCCTAAGGTTTAAATACCTAGCCGCTCCAACCAGACGTACAGTTGTCACAGCAACTGGAACTGGTCCAACACATCATTGTCTTCAATGAGTCACTGGTTTCATCTTCACTTCCTTTTACTTACCGTTACTCATTGTGAAGCCATTGCATGCTTGCTATATCTTTTGTCTTCACAACGTAACTGTATGATTTGTTTGGCTTCATAACTTCTTCCTACCTGATCCTTATTACACTGCAGCTACTTGTCATTGTGCTTTCACTCTGTTGAATACTTGATCATGGCTTGCCTAGTGTAATCTAACTTCCGCTGCATAGTGATAGGCATATCTCTACTGTTTGTCTTCATAACTTCCACGTTTTGAAGACTTTCATAAAAATCGCCTATTCACCCCCCCTCTAGTCGATATAACGCACTTTCACTCCTGTCTCAGATCCAAAAGCAATAAGGGATTGTTTCTACAATCGGGTCCTTTCTCGAGGAAAAGTTTCTCTCGAAAGAATTGAGTGGGAGGATGGTGGAGACTTGATGAGGTTATTGAACCGTCTCTTCAACTAGTGTGTTGTAGGGCACAGGGAGTTGTTCCTATGGCACCTACACCAATTGAAGTGGAAGCTTATGATAGTGATCATGAAACTTCAGATCAAGTCACTACCAAACCTCGTGGGATGACAAGGATGCGTACTACTTCAGAGTGGTACGTAATCCTGTCTTGGAAGTCATGTTGCTAGACAACAATGAACCTACGAGCTATGAAGAAGCGATGGTGGGCCTGGATTCCAAAATGGCTCGAGGCCATATAATCCAAGAGAGGATAAATATATGAAAACAAAGTGTAGACTTTGGAAGAACTACTTGATGGTCGTAAGGCTGTTAGGTACATATGGATTTTAAAAGGATGACGGACAATGATGGTAAGTATCACCATTAAGAAAGCTCGACTTGTCGTTAAGATGTTTTCCGACAAGTTCAAGGAGTTGACTACGATGAGACTTTCTCACTCGTAGCGATGCTAAGAGTCTGTTGGAATTATATTAGCGATTACTGCATTGTTTATGAAATCTTGCAGATAGGATGTCAAAACATTGTTTCCTCGACGATTTTTGAGGAAAGGTTGTATGTGATACAACCGGAAGGTTTTGTCAATCCTGAAAGATGCTAATAAGTATGCAAAGCTCCAACAATCCTTCTAAGGAATGTAGTAAGCATCTCGGAGTTGGAATGTATGCTTTGATGAGATGATCAAAGATTTTGGGTGTATACAAAGTCTATGAGAAACTTGTATTTCCAAAGAAGTGAGTGGAAGCACTATAGAATTTCTGATGAGTATATGTTGTTGACATATTGTTGATCAGAAATGACGTAGAATTTCTGGAAAGCATATAGGGTTATTTGGAAAGTGTTTTTCAATGGAAAGCCTGGATTAAGCTACTTGAACATTGAGCATCTAGATCTATAAGGATAGATCAAAACGCTTAATGGTACTTTCGAATGAGCACATACCTTGACATGATCTTGAAGGTGTTCAAGATGGATCAGTCAAAGAAGGAGTTCTTGCCTGAGTTGTAAGGTATGAAGTTAAGACTTAAAGCTCGACCACGGCAGAAGAAAGAGGAAGGACGAAGGTCGTCCCCTATGCTTTTGTCATAGGCTCCATACGGTATGCCATGCTGAGTACCACACCTGATGTGTGCCTTGCCACATATTTGGCAAGAGGGTACAAAGGTGATCTAGGAGTAGATCACCAGATAGCGGTCTGAATTATCCTTAGAGGAATAAGGATATGTTTCTCGGTTATGGAGGTGATAAATAGTTCGACGTAAAGAGTTACGTCGATGCAAGCTTAACACCTATACGGATAGCTCTGAGTAGAGATACCGGATACGTATAATGGAGCAACAATTTAGAAAAGCTCCAAGTGGAACAGTTATTTGAAATAGCTCCAAGTGGAACGTGGTAGCAGCATCTACGATATGACATAAAGTTTTGTGAAATACATAGGGATCTGAATGTTGCAGACCCGTTGACTGAAACCACTCTCACAAGCATAACATGATCAAACCCAGAACTCTTGGGTGTTAGTCACATGGGGATGTGACCTTGAGTGTTAATCACATATCGATGTGAACTGGATTATTGACTCTAGTGCAAGTGGGAGACTGTTGGAAATATGCCCTAGAGGCAATAATAAATTGGTTATTATTATATTTCCTTGTTCATGATAATCGTTTATTATCCATGCTAGAATTGTATTGATAGGAAACTCAGATACATGCGTGGATACTTAGACAACACCATGTCCCTAGTAAGCCTCTAGTTGACTAGCTCGTTGATCAATAGATGGTTACGGTTTCCTGACCATGGACATTGGATGTCGTTGATAACGGGATCACATCATTAGGAGAATGGTGTGATGGACAAGACCCAATCCTAAGCCTAGCACAAGATCATGTAGTTCGTATGCTAAAGCTTTTATAATGTCAAGTATCATTTCCTTAGACCATGAGATTGTGCAACTCCCGGATACCGGAGTGCTTTGGGTGTGCCAAATGTCACAACATAACTGGGTGGCTATAAAGGTACACTACAGGTATCTGTGAAAGTGTCTGTTGGGTTGGCACGAATCGAGACTGGGATTTGTCACTCCGTGTAAACGAAGAGGTATCTCTGGGCCCACTTGGTAGGACATCATCATAATGTTCACAATGTGATCAAGGAGTTGATCACGGGATGATGTGTTACGGAACGAGTAAAGAGACTTTCCGGTAACGAGATTGAACAAGGTATCGGGATACCGACGATCGAATCTCGGGCAAGTATCGTACCGCTAGACAAGGGAATTGTATACGGGATTGATTAAGTCCTTGACATCGTGGTTCATCCGATGAGATCATAGTGGAACATGTGGGAGCCAACATGGGTATCCAGATCCCGCTGTTGGTTATTGACCAGAGAGTTATCTCGGTCATGTCTCCATGGTTCCTGAACCCGTAGGGTCTAGACACTTAAGGTTCGATGACGCTAGGGTTATAGGGAATAGATATACGTGGTTACTGAATGTTGTTCGGAGTCCCGGATGAGATCCCGGACGTCACGAGGAGTTCCGGAATGGTCCGGAGGTAAAGATTTATATATGGGAAGTCCTGTTTTGGTCACCGGAAAAGTTTCGGGGTTTATTGGTAACGTACCGGGACCACCGGGAGGGTCCCGGGGGTCCACCAAGTGGGGCCACAAGCCCCGGAGGGCTGCATTGGCCAAGTGTGGGAGGGGACCAGCCCCAGGTGGGCTGGTGCGCCACCCCCACAAGGGCCCAAGGCGCCTATGGGGAGGAGGGGGGCAAACCCTAAGGACAGATGGGCCTTAGGGCCCATGCTTGGTGCGCCTCCCTCTCGCCTCCACCTGGCCGCCACCCAGATGGGATCTGGGGGCTGCCGCCACCCCTAGGGAGGGAACCCTAGGTGGGGGCGCAGCCCCTCCCCTCCCCCTATATATACTTGAGGTTTGGGCTGCCCAAGACACACGAGTTCCTCTCCTTCTTGGCGCAGCCCTACCTCTCTCCCTCCTCGTCTCTTGCGGTGCTTGGCGAAGCCCTGCTGGAGTACCACGCTCCTCCACCACCACCACGCAGTTGTGCTGCTGCTGGATGGAGTCTTCCTCAACCTCTCCCTCTCTCCATGCTGAATCAAGGCATGGGAGACGTCACCGGGCTGTACGTGTGTTGAACGTGGAGGTGCCGTCCGTTCGGCACTAGGATCTCCGGTGATTTGGATCATGACGAGTACGACTCCTTCAACCCTGTTCTCTTGAACGCTTCCGCTTAGCGACCTACAAGGGTATGTAGATGCACTCTCCTTCCCCTCGTTGCTGGTCTCTCCATAGATAGATCTTGGTGACACGTAGGAAAATTTTGAATTTCTGCTACGTTCCCCAACACAAGAAACCTTCGGAAATCGTTTACCTCAACCTTGGAAAAGCATCCGTTATACGAGATATGGCAATACTCCCGAACTCCCACACCAGTACTGGGTGGCGTCGAGGTTATCTCACCAACAACTGCATAAGAGATTTTCGATGTCGGTGAAGCTCAGATATTCCAGAGCTGCAACGATAAAATTGTGACGACAACACCTCGGAGCTCAACTCCCCGGGACACTGCCACAACCCCTAAATGCCAGGAGGCACCAAGAACAATGTTCTCGTCACAAAACCATCGGAATGATTCCAAGATACCCGCGTGACCCTAAAAAAATTTAGTGAAATTTGAGAAGAGAAGAGTCAAAACTCTACGTCAGGATGCCTCACCAGAGCGACGAAGGGACTGAGGAGTAAAAAGAATCCTACTCTCCGATATATATAATCCTATAAGACTCAAAACATTTTTCTAGACTCAACAACGCCAGCGATTCGACCAAGCAGGGGGCTCCTAAGTCGGGGAAGGCTCTGATACCAACTTGTAACGCCCTCGATGCGGCTATATCTCCCATGTGTCGAAGCACGACCTAGAGGCATAACTGCATTGAAAGCAATGTCACAAGTGAGGTAATCTTCGCAAACAACCCATGTAATACATAAAGGGAAAGAGATACATAGTTGGCTTACAATCGCCACTTCACACAATACATGAATAAAGCATTACATCATCCAAATACACTCAAGGTCTGACTACGGAACCAAAATAAAAGAAGACTACCCCAAATGCTACACAGATCCCCGATCGTCCAAACTGGGCTCCACTACTGATCAACTAAAAACGGAACAACACAAAGGACAAGATCTTCATCGAGCTCCTCCTTGAGCTTGGTTGCGTCACCTGCATGGTCTCATCGGCACCTGCAAGCTGGTTTTGGAAGTATCTGTGAGTCACGGGGACTCAACAATCTCACACCCTCGCGATCAAGACTATTTAAGCTTATAGGTAAGGTAAAAGGTATGAGGTGGAGCTGCAGCAAGCGACTAGCATATATGGTGGCTAACATACGCAAATGAGAGCGAGAAGAGAAGGCAAAAGCACGGTCGAACAGCTATGATCAAGAAGTGATCCTAGAACAACCTACGTCAAACATTACTCCAACACCGTGTTCACTTCCCGGACTCTGCCGGAAAGAGACCATCACGGTTACACACACAGTTGATGTATTTTAGTTAAGATCAACTTCAGGTTTTCTACAACCGGACATTAACAAATTCTCATCTGCCCATAACCGCGGGCACGGCTTTCGAAAGTTCAAATCCCTGCAGGGGTGTCCCAACTTATCCCATCACAAGCTCTCACGGTCAACGAAGGATATTCCTTCTCCCAAGACAATCCGATCAGACTCGGCATCCCGGTTACAAGACATCCTCGACAATGGTAAAACAAGTCCAGCAAGACCGCCCGATGCGCCGACATCCTGAAAGGAGCTGCACATATCTCGTTCTCAGGGCAACACCGGATGAGACATCCTACGAGTAAAACCAGCCCTCAAGTTTCCCCGAGGTGGCCCCGCAGTCTACTCAGTTCGGACCAACAATTCGACAAGCACTGGCCCGGGGGGTTAAAATAAAGATGACCCTTGGGCTAGCCTAACCCAAGGGAAAAAAGGCTATGTGGCGAATGGTAAAACCAAGGTTGGGCCATGCTAGAGGAGTTTTATTCAAGGCGAACTGTCAAGGGGTTCCCATTATAACCCAACCGTGTAAGGAACGCAAAATCCGGGAACATAACACCGATATGAAGGAAACTAGGGCGGCAAGAGTGGAACAAAACACCAGGCATAAGGCCGAGCCTTCCACCCTTTACCAAGTATATAGATGCATTAATTAAATAAGATATATTGTGATATCACAACAAAATATCCATGTTCCAACATGTAACAAACTCCAATCTTCACCTGCAACCAACAACGCTATAAGAGGGGCTGAGCAAAGCGGTAACATAGCCAAACAACGGTTTGCTAGGACAAGGGGGGTTAGAGGCTTGGCTTAACAATATGGGAGGCATGATAAGCAAGTGGTAGGTATCGCAACATAGGCATAGCAAAAAAGCGAGCAACTAGCAAGCAAAGATAGAGGTAATTTCAAGGGTATGGTCATCTTGAATGAAATCCCGCAAGGAAGAAGAACGAGTCCATGAAGAAGACAAACGGATGTAGTCGAACGGGTCCTCACAAACGCGACGTAATCAGAACCAACCCAAAGAAGCAACACCGGAAAGAAGCACACAACATAGTAAACAACCAACACATGAACATGGTATGATATGCGGGATGCGGTATGTGGTATGCGGTGCATATGCATGATTTGGAAAGGAATGATAGAACCTGGCCTCAACTTGGGAATCCAAGAGTGCCACTGGAAAGGTGAGGTGATTTCGGTCGAAATCGATATAAAGATCACCGGAATCAGATGCACGGTTTGGAAATGACAAGCAAAACAAAATGGCACCGGTCTGCTATAAACAACAAGTAGCCATATAAATGCATCAAGATAATTATGCTACAGCACTCAAACATGGCAAGAAAATACATGGCAGGGATCCACTCATGATGCTTGACAAAAGATGAACACTGAGCTACGGCTAATTCAATCATTAACAGGTTCAAACAAGCATGGCAAAAGTGCAAATGATAACAGGTTACAGACTTAGAGTAATAAGCAACATGTCAGGAATTTATCAGCAGGGACATATGATGGCAAAGCAAGGCATGGTATGAAGCTACTCAAAACATATAACAAAAGTCCCTTAGTGACCATGAGCCAAAAGGGATCAGAGAATACAATTGCAAGCATGTGAACATAGCAAAAACATAAACAGATTTAGACTTAGTGAAAAACTGGAGCATGCAAAACAGATTAACAAGTAGGCATGTTTACGAGCTCGACGCACTCACTACAGAGCATGTCATGACAAACTAAGCATACACCCATCAAGAAAACATGGCATAGAAGCTAGAAATGGCAAGAACAACAACATAGCATGCACGGATCAATACCAACATCCTCGGCAAAATCGCTAAACATGTCAACAATCTGCCAGGATAATTTTATAGCAAAAGTAGAGTTTGATTGACTCAAGCTAGGGTTCTCCATAATTGCAAAAAAAGACATGGATGGATAGAGCACCACAATGTTAACAAAAAATCCTTACTGATCATACTCAAAAGTGGCACGGATCACTAGGAAACAACATAAACATATGGCATAAAGACATAAACAGGACAAGGACTTTGTGAAATTCTAAGTGCCTGAAATCAGCATCATCGAGTAAGCTACTTTGCATGCTTGTGCTAGTCACCACAAAGATCAGAAAAATACATGGCATACATCCCTGTAAAGATGGCATGGCATATAACAAAACACATGTAGAGCTCAGGGTCATAGCATGCACACATTAATCATGGCAAAAATGACAAAAGTGCATTTGCTGAAACAGATCTGACATAAACATCACATAGCCCTCTTCCAACAGCATTTCGAGCATCCAGATGAGCTCAAATGAATATGATGCAATGAGATGAAATGATGTACTCGTCGACACGAATATTTTGATATGCTACACGCACGAAACGGAGCTACGGATGCAGAGTTATGATGCGATGAATATGCTCAAAAAAATACTGAAATTTGGGGGACTTAGTGAAATTTGGATCTCTCCGAAAAAAGTCACCCGGGACGAAGCGGTACGGGATGGAGGGATCCCGATCTGGACGGAGGCCGTTTGGATGGAGGGTGTGGTGGATCTCGTCCATCTTCTCCGGATCTGACCCGAGAAGAACTCCGGCGAGGCGTGGTCTCCGGCGAGGCGCTCCGGCGACGGGCCGGCGCGGTTCCGCGGCCGGAGAAGGAGCGAGGCGGCCGGCGGAGATGTCGAGGTGGCGCGGTGGCGCGGCGCTCGGGGCAAGAGGCAGGCGACCGGCGACGAGGCCCGGTGGCGAGGGGCGGCGCGGCTGCGCGGCTTGCCGGCGAAGGGCGGCGGTGGTCGGGGCAGGCAACCCGCGGCGGCGGAGGC
>NC_041380.1:596361127-596383379 GCF_002162155.2 Triticum dicoccoides | reverse complement strand
GGCGGAGGCGGCTCGTGATGGCTCGGGCGCGGCTCGGGCGGAGCCTGGCGGCGGAGCTGCCTCCGGGTGGCGGCGCGAGTAGATGGGCCCCGGGGGGCCGATCCGGGCCGCGCGGGCCAGCGGCGGGGCTGAGGAGAGAGAGAGGGCGGCGGGAGGTGAGGTGGCGGCGCCCGGTTGGTTGGCGGCGACGGCAGGGTGACGTGGCGCGACGCCACTGGTCGGAGCGAGGTGGAGGGCGGACATGTCCGTCGGTGGAAGAAACGTCCGGGCGCGAGGTGGAAGAGGACTAGGGTCTGTACCACGAATTTTGGGGAGGGGATCACATATTTATAGGTAGAAAGAGTTAGGAAAGTCCAAATGAGGTGTGGTTTTCGCCCACGCGATCGTGATCGAACGACCGAGATGATGGAGGAGGTTTAGGTGGGTTTTGAGCCACTTTGGATGGCTGTTGGGCTGCAACACACAGAAGGCCTTTTCGGTCCCTCGGTTAACCGTTGGAGTATCAAACAAAGTCCAAATGACACGAAACTTGACAGACGGTCTACCGGGGGTAAACCAAGGCCGCATGACAAGTCTCGGTCCAATCCAAAAATGTTTAACACCCGCACACGAAAAGAGGTAGAAAGGGATATCGGGTGACATAGGAGCGCCGGATTGCAAAACGGACAACGGGGAAAATGCTCGGATGCATTAGACAAACATGTATGCAAATGAAATGCACATGATGACATGATATGACATGCATGACATGCAAGCAATGACAAGGCAACAACAGCGAATAACTGGAAGACACATGGCACATCGGTCTCGGGGCGCTACACCTATTAACCGGAGGCCCAGCCCAAATTGCTGTTTTTTGCCTATTTTAGAGTTTCGACAAAAAAGAATATCAAACGGAGTCCAAACAGAATGAAACCTTCAGGGGCGTTATTTTTGAAACAAACGCGATTCCGAAGACTTGGAGTGGACGTCAAGAATCAATCGAGGAGGCCACGGGGCAGGGGGGCGCGCCCACCCCCTAGGCACGCCCTGCACCCTCATGGGCCCCTCGTTGCTCTACCTACCTACTTCTTCCTCCTATATATATATATATCCATATACCCCGCAAACATCCAGGAGCACCATGAAAACCTAATTCCACCGCCGCAACATTCTGTACCCAAGAGATCCCATCTTGGGGCCTTTTCCGGAGCTCCGCCGGAGGGGGCATTGATCACGGATGGCCTCTACATCAACTCCATGGCCCCTCCGATGATGTGTGAGTAGTTTACTTCAGACCTTCGCGTCCATAGCTGGTAGCTAGATGGCTTCTTCTCTTACTTTGGATCTCAATACAAAGTTCTCCTCGATTCTCTTGGAGATCTATTCGATGTAACTCTTCTTTTTGCGGTGTGTTTGTTGAGATCCGACGAAATGTGGGTTTATGATCCAGATCCGATGAATTCGGCTAGCTTTGACCGGTCGCCATGCATGCGTCCTACGGCGGTTCAAGTTGCGACATGTGGGTGCAGGGCCCACTCGTGGGGAAGCCGTTTCTTTATCTTCGTATCTTCCCTCTCAGCCGCTCATCTCTCTTTGTATTTTCTCTCCCACCACGTACATGTCGATAAGGTCATGCCCTCAGAGGCTTTCTTCCCTGAGCTGCCACTGTGGTGCACCACCATCAGCTAGCCTCCTCCGCTTAGACCTGCCCGAGTGTGGTGGCGTTGGCTTTTTTCCCACGCGGAGCATGCTGTCCCCTATGAGTTGCGAGAGTCCACCCTTGGCCATGTCGGCGTTGGTGGTTGTGCCCATGCGCCCCGAACTGCTGCAGCCGTTGTTGTCCAAACTGCAAGCTATGGCACTGCAACCATACAAGCTTTGACGAAAAAAGTTGCAACTTTAATGCGGAGATGGTGGAATCATCAAGCTGAAAAAGCTGTGACCAACCCCCGTCGGTGCTGGAGAAGACGCGCCCTGGACTCCACAGTGCTACAATCGGCACCGCCGTTCCTGGAATAGTGGTCCACATTTGCTGCAGCCGGACGGCACTTGAGGTGACGACGCCGCATGCTGGAATCGACAGTCACCTCGGGGCGGCAAGCTACAATCGTTGACATAAAAGTTGCAACCTTTGTCTGGCGTTGCTGGAACCGGCAATGGCGAGAGCTGTGATCGGGAGACGTTTTGCTGGGATCGGCAAGACTACAAGCTGCAACCGGCAAGACAATTTGCTAGAACAGGCGACGCCAGAACTTGCAACCGTTGGGGCAGGGAGCTGCAACCATCGAGTTGAGAGAGCTGCAACTGTTGGGACGCCGTGCTCTCTCACGGCTAGGAAGCGTGGTTGATGTTACGTGCGGAGCTTGCATGGCCACGGTGCGCTGAAACCTGCCGCCCTGGATGCTGCGTGCCGGAAAGCTCTCCGTGCCGGAACGGGCTGACAATGATGATGCAGAGTCGCCGGCGTGGCGTGCAGTGAGCACAATTCCGGTCGCTGCAAGCTCCGGCGGTGGAGCGTGCCGTGACGGGTCGGGGCACTCTCTGCTACGAGATCGTCGGCTGCCATTGAAGGGGGGAGAGGGAAGCTAGGTAGATGTGTTGCAGGGGATCTCGGTTGTGCTGTGATCTCAAACGGTGATTTTGGGGGATGCGTGCGTTAACCTTTTTGTTTTGTTTTGACATGTGGACCAACGTATGCCATGCGGTGCGGTGCGTTGACTTTGCCAGACAGGAGGAGTCGATTCGAAGGAGTACGAAGCAATAGAAGAGCGAAAAACAGAACGGGCTGTGCGTGGCCGGTTCGGATAAGAGGTGTGGCGTTGGAGGTGGTGTCAGAGACGGAAGCCGAGCACCCAGCCGTGATAAGAGGGACCGGCCCAGATCGGCAAGAGAAGAGAAGCAGAAACAACAAATCAATCGACTCGCCGTCTTGATTCAAGGCGATGGCGGCGGCGATTGGATGCGCGGTGAGGAGGCTCATCGGCGGCCAGCGACCCCAGGCATTGTACAAAGCCGTCGTCTCGCCGCTGGTCGAGCAGGGGCATGGCCGGCTGATGCCAAGGCTTATCAACGGCGGCCGACCTTCCTGTTTTCCTCTCAGATCTATGTCCTCCGGCGGCGCAGGTTGCAAAGACTTTTCCGATGCCGCCGCTGCTGCCCACCCAGCAAACGGCAACGCCGCCCTGATGGTATAAGTTCGGCAACTGTTTTCTTTTCATGCATGTTCATTCCTGCTGCACTTCTCAGATAAAAGATCGATGGTTACATGGCAAAAGATCTGCAACTTGTTTTTTCCACCGGTTAATCAAAACTCATCTTCGATCTGTCCGCCAGCAACCCTGTGGAGAACCTGCGCCAGACCTCGACCCAGAGAGAGCATGGGCCTATCGGCAGTACTGCGAGATCGAGACCAAGAAACACGACCTCTTCTACCTGATCGCTGAGTTGGAGAAGAGGCACCCAGATCGTAGGTACACGGGAAAAAACATGGAGCTCCTCTTCCATCTTTTCGGACACGTTGATCCTAATCCCAGCGATCCCCTCTGGTATGATCATAATCCGAAAGAATTTTAGTGCACACGATTGATAATTTGCTCTTCTTAGTTGATATCTACACTGATATCTAATTTTCTATTTTTCGGTAAAGGGCGACTTTATTATCTCGGAATTGATATCTAATTTTCTATAATCTCCCCTAAAAGAAATCTAATTTTCTATAATCTCTGGGTCTTTGTAGGTGCCGCGCTCGTTCAAGAGAAAGACTCAACAATTGTCTGCTATATGGAATGCCTACCGCGATGGCCACTTGGATGTACATGGATTGGGAGAGTTGGAGAAGTATGTTTGCCTTTGTACTTGGAATTGGTCACTAGTACATTTCACTATGTCATGAGTCCAGATATTATAAGTGGAGTAAATTTCGTTAAAGTACACTTTTTGTTGGCTAAATGTCAAGGAATTGCACTTCACTATGTCATGAGTCCAGATATTATAAGTGGAGTAAATTTCGTTAAAGTACACTTTTTGTTGGCCAAATGTCAAGGAATTGCACTTCTATTTTTTTGTGGTCTCTTGTTTCAAGAGGCTGCACTTTCTAAAGCACAATTCTTTTGGTAGCTTAAAAAATAAGCTGCCCCCTTCACGGCCTCTCCTGTGCTGTCTCCTCTATACGTTGGACCTTATACGCTAGTTATGGAAAAATTAGTCCATATAAGCCCCAACGAATAGAGGAGACGGCTTATGAGATAAGTTGGGGAGGGGGTGCTTATTTTTTTGACGTCGATATTGGACTGACGTTTCGTCTGCGAGCTCCCAGAATGAACGAAACATTCGCCCAGGGAGGGAGGTTCAACTGAACGAAATCGTTCGATGGAAGAATCCCTCCAGCCACAGCAATCTAAAAAGGCCTAACAGCCCATTTTGCTGGGCCTTTTCTTAGACATGAATAAAAGCACAAAAAAGGTAAAATATGAAGAAGAAAAAGGAACTCCTTGCCATAAAAAAATGCTTAGTGTAAAAATACCAAGATTGCCGATCCACTTTCAAGTGAACACAAAAAATGGACAAAAAACACCTTCAGCTGCTGATCCACCTTCTTGTCACTGTCGTCGTTGGTAACATGAATGAAAAATGTAATGGATTTGCCATGAGACCTTAAATGAATTTGCCATATGACCATAAATTAATTTGCTATGTTATGGACAATTAACCTATAGAAAAGGCTAATGTTGAGAATGTGCCATGTGACAACAATAGGTATAATTTGCCGTATGAACAAAATATAAATTTGCCATGTGACGATAAATGGACTTTACCGTATGAACAATAAAATGAATTTGCTATGTTATGACATAGGAGAATAATTTACTTTTATACATGGCAAAACCTGTATGATTATGCAAAACATGGCAAAAATGCCATGGGTGAAAACAACTAAAATGGAGCACGAATTTGCCATGGAAAAAAAATCATCATTAGTTGATGTTGTGTCATTACAAAAATTTCCAGAATTTTCATGGCAATAAAATTATGTTTGGAAAATGTCATGGCGAAGAAATACAATGAATAGAATGAACATTACACAAACAAAATTAGGACCAAAACTTCCCATGGAAGATGCATATTTAAAATTTCCATTCTTATATAAAATAAATTTGCCATGCATAACAAAAATTATGATTAAAAATTCCCACTGCAAACCTATATAATAATTGCCATGGCATTTTAGCTTAAAATCAATGCCATGATTGGTAATGGCATTTTAAGTTTTGAACTTGCTACGGGAAATGTTATAAGATTTTGCCATGGCAAAATTTGTTTTGGTAACATGGCAATTTTTGTATTGTTAACATGGCAAAAGTTGTAAGATTTTTGCCATGGCAAGTTTATCTATTGGTGACATGGCAAAGGTTTTAAGTTTTTTTGCCATGTTATGTAGTATGAATTTGCCATGTCCTGTAAACTACAATTTCCATGCCCCCACATAAATAAGGTTGCCATGCTATGATGTATGAATTTGCCATGGTTCAAATATAAAAAACCATGGTCGGGAAGATTTCTTTGCCATGGTTAAGAAAGTAAATTTTCCATGGCAACAAAATTTTTTTGGACCTTGTCTATCTTACAAAAATTGCCTATCCAAACAATTACTTTGGCATGGTTGAAGAAAGAAAAATAGACATTAACAATCAGTTTGCCATGGTTAAAAAAGGTTAAATTACCATCTTTCAGAAATAAATATGCAATGGTCACAAAAAAATAACATTGCCATAGTTTAACAAATAGTAGTTTGCCATGGCAAAAAATACAAATTTGTCATGGTGTAACTTCAAAAATTTCCATGTTCAAAAACAATAACTTTGCCATGTCAAATAAACATCTTAAGTAACCATGGCAACATTCCACGAATAAGATAAAATGTTTCTCTAGACACATGGAAAATTTTGAAAAAAATGAAGAAAACATCTTAAGTTGTAGTGATATCGTACATGTAATCACACTATGGCAAAAAATATATCAAAGGATCAACTTCTTTTTGCCATGGAGAAACAAATTCGAAAGATCAAACTTGTTGCATTCTCAAACTAAGTTTTAATTGCCATGACAACATTCTTCGAATAAACATGGCAAAAGACATAGCGAATTATGGAAACACATGTTTTGTTGCGATGGAAAAAACACATCTATAAAATTTACTGATTTTAATTGTCATGGTAAGTTCAAAAACTTTTGATATCTAGGCACCAGCAAATGTATGAAAAACAACATGGCAAGTTATTGATTTCTTTTTGCCATGAACAGTCGTGGCAAAATGTATCAAAAAGTTTTATTTACCCCCTAAACATGTCATGTTTATTGATTTGAAAAAAAATGTTCTTCCTAAGCAAAAAACATGGCAAGAATGCAGTCGGTGCGGATATCAAACTTGCCATCACTACATAATGGGAATGCCCATGGCAACTACAAATTATCCATGCCAAAATGTAAAACCAATAGCTAAGATTACTGTATGAGTATTTTCTCCCTAAGGCTACGACCTAGGGTTCTCTAGTGCCCTCGGCGTGCCGCCGCCATGGGTTTCCCCCCTTGTAGCCGTCGGACGGCGTCCATCAGTGCTACCCCTGTCCCCAAGACCGTGCTTTGCATGCATGCTTGGGTTCACCCTCGAACATCTCAGATTGGAACTCGTCTAGGGTTTCCAGAAACACATGAGATCGCCGACATGGCTTATTCTATTGATGCATGCAAGTGCCGGTAGAGGAAATCATTCAGTGGATCCGAGTGTCCTTCTGGGAAGGTTGCATCTAGAAGATGATGAACTCGACAAATTAGTTTGGGAGGATGAAGCAGATGAACCTGAAGAGAGGACCAAGTGGTTCACACTTGCTAGGGTTCTAACAGAGAAATCTTTTGGCCAAGGGGATCTAATCGCGGATATGAGGGCTACATGGAACCCAACACATGAAGTGATCTGCCGCAGAATTAACTCCAACCTATTCTCGGTGCAGTTGAACTATCTGGTAGATTGGAACAAAGCAATGCATCAAGGACCATGGGATTTCAAAGGTATGGACCTTGTGATTGCTGAGTATGATGGGTTTAGAAAACCAGAAACAGTGAAGCTTGACAGGATTGAAACATGGTGTCAAATCCACAAGCTCCCAGATATGGTGCTGAAGCGAGAGAGATTTGTGAAATACATGGCTGAGCGTTGGTACGTCTCCAATGTATCTACATTATTTCATTGTTCCATGCTATTATAGTATCAATTTTGGATGTTTTATATGCAATTACATATCATTTTTGGGACTAACCTATTAACTTAGCGCCAAGTGTCAGTTACTGTTTTTTTGCCTGTTTTTGGTTTTCTAGAAAATAAGTACCAAACGAAGTCTAAATGCCACAAAACTTTTTGATGATTTTTTCTGGACATAAGAGACACTAAAAGCTTTGGGAGGAGGCCAGATGACAAAGGAGTGGCCCACAAGCCACCAGGGCGCCCCCAAAGGGGATAGGCTGCCTTGGTGCCCCATGGGCCCCTCATGGCTCCGTTTGATGCAGAGATCTTCGCTGACGGCTGATCAATACTTTCTTGAGCTTTGCGCTTGAATCACTTGATTTTCTTTTTCTTGGCTTGTGCCACAAGAGTGATAGCCAAGGTAATGTTTCAAAATTAATTTACATCTCTCTAACCGTTTTTTGCAGATATATGAGGAGAGATGCTCACGATGCTTGCTGCATCATCTCTTGCTTGAGAGCAAGTACTATTTACTTATGTGATGTTGATGCACCGGAAGCGAGTCTCCGGCCAAACTTTGCTTTGAGGTGTTCTGAACCTCGATCGACGGTAAGAACTACACTTTGGGTCGATATCTCTTGGGATATGGGTGTATGAATTAATGGAGCATCGAAGCCTAGCTACATGGCGATAAAGAAAGTGTTGCCTTAGAGGTAACTCGGAAGCGAATTGACGCATGTCTTAGTTTTATATATCTTTGATTTTAGTTGCATCCATATTTAAATTGGCATTTTTATTTTTTACATCAGCTACTACTAGAGTTGGCTTTAGTCTAATCATTGGGATTTCAGAAGATGGTTTGAATTGAGAAAAATCATGAATTTGAAAAATGTAGTTGGATTTCAGAAAAAAAATTAGGTATTTGAAAATTCTTCCTGATCTAATTTTTTTCATGAATTTGAAAATTCTTCCCGTATTATGAATTGAAAAATGTTCACAGGTTTTAAAAATATTAGTTTTTTTTAATATGTTCCTAAGTTTCAAAAAATATTTATGAATTTGAAAACATTCTCTGATTTCAAAAAATATTGCAAAATTAAATTAACATTCACAAATTTGAAAATTGCTGGGACATTTCAAACAAATG
Source organism: Triticum dicoccoides (assembly GCF_002162155.2). Lineage (NCBI taxonomy): Eukaryota > Viridiplantae > Streptophyta > Magnoliopsida > Poales > Poaceae > Triticum > Triticum dicoccoides. The sequence continues at coordinate 596,375,013 of NC_041380.1, read as the reverse complement.
TTGGAATTAAAAAAATCACAAAAGGAAAAAAATGGAAAAAGAAGATGACCAGAATAAATAAAAAAGAAACCAAATTCAAGGAAGGTTCAGAACCTTCCTAACACTGGTGGCCACGAGCATCTACAGTCGGCCTCCTCAAATCCTCCTCAAACATCCACAGACCCGGACAGTAGTGGCTGGATATAAGAGAGATGGAAAACTTTTACTCAACTAGACTCCTCATATCATCCATATACGCCCGGGCTGTCCGAAAACCCATAGATTGATACCAAATCCGAGGAGAATATGTGGGCCCACTAAGCGTCCGGTCAGTTCGCTATGTAGGACATGGCCCATTCTAGACCACCATTTCTCTTTATTTGTTCTTACTTTTTTTCTCTACATCTCCATCAATCACATGAGTGACCGGACATATATAAGAAAAAAAGAGGAGTATGGCTACATGGACAGACAAATAGGGGCTCAAAGAGGACAAGCCCGAACATTGAAATGGTGCTTCTACGAATGTTTAGAGGGCCGGATTTGCTAGTCCGGGTGTAGATGCTCTTACATGGGGAATAGATCCACCTCATCTTGGTAGGTTGCTAAAAGAAACCTCATCTCTGTTGGTTGAAGACTTTTTTTTGCTCCAGCAGGGCCGTACTTACCAACTAATAGAATTGGTTGTGGGGTTAGGACTGCTGGCAGTTCGGTCCGGATAGTGGTGCCAGCAGAAAAGGAACCCAACTTCTCTCTCTCTCTCTCTCTCTCTCTCTCTCAACTAGTAAGCGTTCACGTGCAACGCACGTCTCGACTAAATATTATGACAATTCATGTTTATAGAAAGATAACGTAATACTTTACCCTCAAAAGATAGCATAATACTAAAATGTTGTGAAGTCCCAAACACCAAATAACCCCTCGCACCTGATGATATCATCAAGGAACAAACATCGTTTTGTTTGCAATTAGGACACAAATAGAAGATTAACGGTCTGGAAGATACACTAACCAGTGGTTGCGTTCAATAAGTAGTTCAAAAAATAAGCAAACTTGCAAAAACGCGGTTCAAGAAGCAAGCTAAGTTGAATGGTTCAGTATGTGTCAGTTCTTCTATGGGTTAATACCCTCTTCTATTGTCAATACCTTTTAACTGTATATTCGAGTACACCGAGAGTCGATGTACGCGTGTGCAAGAAATCCATGTACAGAATTTTGTGAAGCCAATTGAAATGCATCCATATCTATATGTCAAACACATTAAAGTTGTTTGATAAATTATTTACATAGGGTTAGGCCAGGGACAACTATAGATGACAGAAATATGAGATTTACCAACAAAAAAGATTCATTCTTTAATACCATCCGAAATGAAGATATTGCTATCTAGGGTATCATAGTGGAAAAATTGTACATGTAAAAAGGAGCTTACACTTATATTAACGGAAGTCAGACATAATCAAGTTAGCAATTAAGATTATCTTTCGGTTCTACATCCTTACAGTTCTTCCAGTTTAGTTCTAATGCCCAGGCTTAGACGAAAAAGATACAATCATTAGAATTGTGTCACGCCTGCATCTAGTGATGTAGTTTACTCAGAGATGCCCAGGGCATAGCGGCCGTGAGTCGTAAGGTATTGAAGGAAAGAACAATCTGAAGCTTCTCATGTATCTATCTGAACTCACCTATCCTCTTGTCTTCCTAATCTTCTACCTACCCTATTACGCCACCGCAACCTGTGCCGATCCCCTTCCTTCTAGGTCTGCCACACTATGTTTGCGCAAATGTTGAGTGAAACCTATGGTGTTCCCTCTTTAGCATCCTAAAATACAAATACTTAATGTGGCAGATAGAGAAACAAACAGAGAAGAGATCCCAAGAAATTAAAAGGAAAAGATAATATTAATTTCAACGTGGCATCAATAGCATGGTTGGGAAATACAAATGCAGTTGTTCGAGACCAACTAATATCACAGGTAAATCATGTGCATTGAAGTTCGCAAATGACATCATTTGCATATTTGAGCAAGGGAACCTATAAACTCGACACATGAACAAATGTTTGTTTAAGGTTTAATAACCATCTTGATAGAGATGAGTTGTAATAACCATTTGCGCACCAAGCCTCTATAGAAATTTAGATACAACAATCCTGCACCAGCATGGCTAATGGAAATTGTGGCTTGTCCATAAAGCATACCAATTTGATCTTAAATATTTTAAATCATGAAAAATACCAATGGCAAAAAAATGAACTGATTACAGTATCCATATGAGTGACGCAGAAAGAACTAAAATTGAAGGAAAAAGGATAAATAGAACATGCGCAACAACTAAACAAAGGCAAAACTAAACATTTACCAAATGGAAACAAAATCAAAAATCGCGTACACATAGAGCTAGAGGTATAGTTTGGAGGACAAGATCAAATCTAAAAGAGGGAAATTTTGAGAACAAGGAAAGGTACCATGGTCCACAACCGAGCAAGTGAACAAAGTTATCTTGATTAGCCAGCGACGACACCCCCTCCGCTGGCTTCTCACCTGCACTGCTACCCTTCGGTAATGATCGCCGCTCCAGGAGACAAAATCGGGGCATTTCTATATGTTAGGAAACTCAAATAAGACAACCATAAAAAATACAAACATTGTTTTTTGTATACTTCTAGTCAGTTCCATCTAATAGCAAAATTCGTCTCCCTACTTGTCCATGTGGCATAGCGAATAATAATTTATGTGCAGAGGACAATGAAGAAGTTACAGAATACAGGGAATGTGTGTGTGCCATGTTATCAAGATGTTAGCAACAGAAAAATAAAAGGGTTGGCTATAGTAAGTAAACACATATTGTTCCCCTGATACTTACAATCTAAAATAAAATGATAACTGAGTCACTCGTTTCTACAGCCTTGTGATATTTGCAACACCTAGAATGAAGCACCAGCAGCCACCCTACACGTCACCGGGACAATAGCATAAATCTGCACAAGATCAACATATGACATAATTCTTAATTCAGATCCTGAACGCAAGGATTGATGGAGATTCATATACCATATAATAGTAGAATTTTCCTTCAAAGATAAATAGAACAATAGAAATCTACCTGCAGGAGTCCCATGAAGAGAAGAAAACACCAGTAAGTTCCCTTGATTCAGTTGAGCCACTCCACTTAAATCTTCAGTATCATGTTGTAGGGCATCATGGTCGTCTCATGGTACTTGGCCGCCACTGCATAGTAAGTCGACAAAGAAGGTGGGGATAAAAAGGAACTCCTAAAGTGAACATTGCTGAGAGCCATCTGATGGTGATTGAAGTTCACCTTTGCATGCATAACTAATCCACTTCAGAAACAACTCACTGTTTCCAGTAAAGTTACATTCTCGTACAAAAATTTAGATGAAATCCACTAAGGAGACGAAGATCATCTACCACCGCTGGCACCTCCAGGGCAGTGCCGGCGGCACCCTGTACATCTGCACTGACCAGCTGCTGCATCACCCATCTGCTGACTTTCTTCCCCGACCATCTCCTTGCTGGTAGAGATGCTAAGGTGGACCCAAGGGCTACCCTACTAATGGATAAGACAATCACGGTTATTTCATAATCTTCTATATAAGAGGTGTTCTAATCTAAAGATCAAGATCCTATTATGTTCATGTTAAGGAATTATTTCTAACATTTGGTATCAGAGCACGATTGATCTCTGTTTAGAACCCTAACTAGACCATGTTAAATATTAATTATTAATGCAATGGTCTATTTTTTGTATTAGTGCTACTAATTGGTCATGATTAGATTATAACGATTTACTGTTAGCAACTCATTAGGATAGGTGGTTAGAGAGGGACTTGGCCTTACCGTGCAGATCGTTAGTTAGCACGGGAGGGGTCCTTTTTTCCTTATATATATCAGGTGCTAAGGAGGCGGGATCGAGACCAAAACATTTTCTTTGGTGCCCCCAATCAGGGCACATGTGTGGGAGTTGAGATCCCTCTTTTTCTCTCGATTTGTTTTGACCGATATCAGTTCCAACAACATGGCCTCTAATTGTAAGTGGAAAAGGAAGTACAAAGGCCTCTTCATAGTGCGCGGCATGGCCGTGCTCCTCTACCGCTTCTATGGATCCAGATTGAGATTGGGACAGATTTCGCACCGTGGCATGAAAAGAAGGAAACTCGGCGGCGAGAGGTGTTGTGCTAGGCATGCTCCATGCGGTGCCGTGATCTAGGGGCACAACTGGTTCAACGATGGGCAGCCGGGAAAGAGTACATAGAATGGAAAGAAGAGAGGAGTTGCTGCAGGTGGGTGTACATGCGCTGCACATGGCCAAGGGAAGAGGGGAAAGAAGGTTTCAGGGGTGGTGGAAGAACTCACCTACGACGCCGTTCTCATCCTGGCCACGCTCCGTGGCGTCAAGCTCGTGCGCTGGCACCAGCGGCCCATTGACATTCTCGGCGGTAGGGATCTCGAGCTGCTGCTCCAGGTCTGCTCCGCGCTCACCGCACTCGTGTGCTGGATGGAGGATGTCCTGCCGCTGCTCAACACGCACCCGTCCATCGCCGCCAGGCTCACTAACCTCGACCTCAGCCTCGCCGGCGCCTCTAATGGCTTCCATGCTGCCGAGCTCAGGGCCACCACGGCCGCGTGCCCCGGCCTCCGGTGGCCATGGCGTCCTGTAGTGTGGGCATCCTGCAGGATGGGAATGGAGAGAAGGAGAGATATTAGTCCGGAGATGGATAGAGAAGGGAGGGCGCTGGTCTTGGCTGACCGGCAGAGGTGGTCGTCGTCGGCTTGCAGGAGCACGGGCGACAACAGAGGAAGTGTCGACTCGGGGTGGATCGGGGGAAGCGCAGGAGGAGGGGAAGGGAGGAGCAGCGGTGCAACGTGTGGATCCGTTCTTCTCGAGGGTTGGGCAGGCAACGAATTCAGATGGAATCTACGCGAAAAACCAGGGAGCTGCGAGCGGGGCCGTCGGGATCGGGGATGCGGAGCAACCGATTGTGGCAGTGTCTGCTGGGCAGAACATTTAATCTACAAACGTTGATTAGATGGCAGGCCATTGACATAATATGGACGGCAGGATGTGTTTAAATTTATTTGATCGAAGGGTCTTGGTTGTCCCGTGTATAGTTTGTCGTGTAGCTTTAGGAAAACTTATGTTTGCTCTTTGTAGTACATAGATAGATAGAAGATAGAAGAAAAAGGAGGAACGCAACCCTGGTTCGGTAAGAAACGCAGGCAGCAGACGAGCGATGGCGGCGGCGATTCGACAAGCGGCCAGAAGGCTCAGCGGCGGCAAGGCGGTTTACAAGCCCGTCGTCTCGCTGCTGGTCGAGGATGTGTCGTCGGCTGATGCCAAGGCTCATCTACGGTGGCCGTCAGCCTATCCCTTTTCGTTTCCGGCCTTTGTCTGCCTCCGCCGGCGGTGGTGATGTTGGCAACAGCACCCTGCATGTATGGTCGATACAACCCAATCTTTTCTCCCCGTCGAGTTCTAATTAACTAGATTATTGATTGACTTGTTTTTCTAGTAACTGTGCAAATTACCCACTCCATGCTGGATCTAACAACCCTTGCTTACTGCCTTCCTAATTGGTCAAATCTCCCCGTCGGGTTCTAATTAGATTGACTTATTGCTCTAGTCACTGGTAGAAAAAGGGCCTGTTGTCCTGGTTCGTAAGGGCCTTTTGTCCCGGTTCTGGAACCGGGACTAAAGGGTCGGTACTAATGCCCTGTCCCTTTAGTCCCGGTTCAATCTAGAACCGGGACAGATGGGCCTCCACGTGACCTGTGCGCGGAGCCCAGACAGGAGACCCTTTGGTCCCGGTTGGTGGCACCAACCGGGACCAATAGACATCCACGCGTCAGCATTTCTGTGGTTGGGGTTTTTGTTTTTTTTTTGAAAGGGGGGGGGCTTTGGGGGTTTTGGGGGGTTAATTTAGGTGTTTCATATATTGTGTTAGCTAGCTATAATTAATAGAGAGAAGTGTCCTCTCTTATGTCCGTGCTTGGTTGACGCTACGTACTATACATACGTATAGAGAGGACTAGACACGCTAGCTAGCTAGTAAGCAAACGAAGGAAACAGAAGATCGTCATGAACATATATGCATACAGAGGGAAGTGATATCGAGCACCTCTCCTTCTTCGAGAGATTGGTCGAACAACAAGTTCTCGTATATCTATCCGACACTACCGGCTACATATATACAATAATTATCTCTTACAAATATAATCATACGGACTCAGGGTCCACATAGTATTCTCCGTCTTCAGGGACCACGTGGTGAAGAAAGAATGCCGTCAATTCCTCTTGAATTGCTTGCATGCGAGCTGGTGCTAGGAGTTCATCCCGCTTCCGAAACATCTAATTTAAAGAAGGGGGTCAATACATATATATATGAATGAATGAAACTCAACACAAATGATGGTAATAAAATAAAATTGTGAATGTTGTTATTTACGTACTTCATATTGTTCGTCAGTGTAGCCCCGCTCACAGGTCGTGTGGCGGATGGACTCGCAAACGTAGTATCGACAAAAATCATTCCCTTGTTCCTGCCACAACCACTTTACAAGAAATAGATGTCAATCAAACTGATAAGCAAGAATGTCTAATGGTATTGATGAAACTAGCGCTTGAATGACTAGTAGATGCGCGGAACATGCTACTATAGTACTTACTTTCGGGTGTCTAAATTGCAGCTCCTTTGGCAGTTCCAGAGCTTTTCTGGTGAATTTTCTCCAAACCCTGCCGGACAAAGAAAACAATTACTTGATATATCAGGAAATGAACAAAGTTGCTGATATGGTGGATAATGATCGATTTAACTTACTTCTCGAGTATTTGAGTCATGTCTGCATAGTCCTGGGGATCTTTTCGTCTTGAGTCTAAGACGGTTACTAGTCCTTGCTCAAGCTTAATCTCTAGGAGAATATAGTGGAAACTGCACACGCATGCATAACTCATCAATTACATTACTATAACCTTGACTAATATATAAGGGAAACCGAATACGCACAAGACAGTAACACTCACTTGAAGTTGTAAGGAAAGATTATTATATCTTTGTTTTTATTTATTACCAACGATCATAGCAAGTTGGCCTCGGTAGCTGCGGCATGAAATTTAACCTGAGTTGCATCTATGAGATATGTGTTAATGAACCCAATATCACCGACTTGTCTTTTCTTCAATTCGGCGATCTTCAATCTGCATAATATAGTGAGGATGATTATAAATACATGCAATGAAAGAGCTGAGCTATATAGAGAGACTTAATGACAGAAGTAGTACTACTTATAGACAGTAGCAGGCGGCCGTTGTTTTATCGAGGGCCAATTGATCAAAAAACTGATAGAACTCCTCAAATGGAACAGGCAACAGTTCAATTCCAACGAGGTCATGCTCCTTTTTTACTTTCACATACAAAGTACTCCTCCCCCCAGAGTCTCTGCAGATTTTCAAGTGCCAATCATGCAATCTTCGCATCATCGTTGATAGAGATCTTTCATCTTTGACGAGAGGCTTCCCGTACTCGTATCTTTGTATTTGCACCTCCATTGGTTCATAATGTACATCGTCGGGCAGGTAATCTGCAAGATTGCTATAACCGGGCACCATCCTCGGATCATTAGCGACGTTGTGGCTAGGCACCTTGAGCAGGGGGCACGATTGCTTCGCTTGTTCGCCGAGCTGGGCAATTTGTTTCCCAGCTCGTCGTTCTTTCAGCCTTTGATCACTGACAGTACTTCCCGACCGCTCCGCTTCGGCAAATTCCTTTCCAATAATGCGCTCATAGTTTCCTTTCGGCAGAGACTTGGGTGGTTTTGTCAGGGCAGCCAGAGTGCGCTTCGCTTTCACCGGATCTACCTTCTCCTCCGGAAGTGGATGTCTCTTTGCTTTCAACCCTTGAAACCAGTCATCCACTTCGGTTCGTGCGATCTCGGCGTTCTCCTCCGGGGTCCTCTCGTATGGTAACTTCTCTGGAGTCTTCAGAGAAGGACCGAATCTGTATGTCCTCCCGCCTCTGGCTGTACTGCTAGACGCCGGCCGAGCAGACAGAGCGGTTGTCTTCTTTACTTGCTTACGAGGCGGAGGAGAAGGACTACGATGCACCGGAGCAGCCGGAGTGGCGGCAGGTATCTTCCGCCCTTGCTGACGAGGCGGAGAAGGAGGAGGCTGGCTGCTCGGGCGCATCGGCGCAGGCAGAGAAGGAGGCGGAGTGCCGCCCCGCGCTAGAGAAGGAGCTGGTCGAGTGCCCTGATCGTCACTCGCCGGAGGAGGAGGCGGTGGAGGAGGCGGAGTGCCCTGACTCATCGGAGGAGGAGGCGGTGGAGGAGGCGGAGTGCCATGACTTGCCGGAGGAGGAGGAGGAGGCAGAGGCGTCCAGTTCGGAAGGTTGATGAGCTCCTTCCTCCATAGGCATGGATGTTGGGGAACGTTGCAGAAAACAAAAAATTTCCTACGGTTTCACCAAGATCCATCTAGGAGTTCATCTAGCAACGAGTGATTAGATGCATCTACGTACCTTGTAGATCGCGAGCGGAAGCGTTCAAAGAACGGGGATGAGGGAGTCGTACTCGACGTGATTCAAATCACCGAAGATCCTAGCACCGACCGGACGGCACCTCCGCGTTCAACACACGTACGAAACAGTCACGTCTCCTCCTTCTTGATCCAGCAAGGGGGGAGGAGAGGTTGAGGGAGATGGCTCCAGCAGCAGCACGACGGCGTGGTGATGATGGAGCTGCAGTACTCCGGCAGGGCTTCGCTAAGCACTATGGAGGAGGAGGATGTGTTGGAGAGGGAGAGGGAGGCACCAAAGGCAAGGGTAAGAAGTCCTCCATCTCCCCCACTATATATAGGAGGGCCAAGGGGGGGGGCGTCGGCCCTAGGAGATCTAATCTCCTAGGGGGGTGCAGCCAAGGGGAGGAATCCCTCCTCCCCAAGGCACCTAGGAGGTGCCTTCCCCTCCTAGGACTCTTCCTTTAGGGTTTCCCCCACCCTAGGCGCATGGGCCCTAGGGGGAAGTGGCGCCCCAGCCCACTTTGGGCTGGATCCCTTCCCACTTCAGCCCATGGGGCCCTCCGGGATAGGTGGCCCCACCCGGTGGACCCCCGGGACCCTTCCGGTGGTCCCGGTACAATACCGGTGACCCCGAAACTTGTCCCGATGGCCGAAATAGCACTTCCTATATATAATTCTTTACCTCCGGACCATTCCGGAACTCCTCGTGATGTCCGGGATCTCATCCGGGACTCCAAACAACATTCGGGTTACTACATATACATATCCCTACAACCCTAGCGTCACCGAACCTTAAGTGTGTAGACCCTACGGGTTCGGGAGACATGTAGACATGACCGAGATCGCTCTCCGGTCAATAACCAACAGCGGGATCTGGATACCCATGTTGGCTCCCACATGCTCCTCGATGATCTCATCGGATGAACCACGATGTCGAGGATTCAAGCAACCCCGTATACAATTCCCTTTGTCAAACGGTATGTTACTTGCCCGAGATCTGATCGTCGGTATCCCAATACCTCGTTCAATCTCGTTACCGGCAAGTCACTTTACTCGTACCGTAATGCATGATCCCGTGACCAGACACTTGGTCACTTTGAGCTCATTATGATGATGCATTACCGAGTGGGCCCAGTGATACCTCTCCGTCATACGGAGTGACAAATCCCAATCTTGATCCGTGTCAACCCAACAGACACTTTTGGAGATACCCGTAGTATACCTTTATAGTCACCCAGTTACGTTGTGACGTTTGGCACACCCAAAGCACTCCTACGGTATCCGGGAGTTACACGATCTCATGGTCCAAGGAAAAGATACTTGACATTGGAAAACTCTAGCAAACGAACTATACGATCTTGTGCTATGTTTAGGATTGGGTCTTGTCCATCACATCATTCTCCTAATGATGTGATCTCGTTATCAATGACATCCAATGTCCATAGTCAGGAAACCATGACTATCTGTTGATCAACGAGCTAGTCAACTAGAGGCTTACTAGGGACATGTTGGTGTCTATTATTCACACATGTATTACGATTTCCGGATAACACAATTATAGCATGAATAAAGACAATTGTCATGAACAAGGAAATATAATAATAATGCTTTTATTATTGCCTCTAGGGCATATTTCCAACAATGGAGTCTTCAGAGCAGACCCCAGCCTAGTCTCCCCTTCACCGGTAGGGTGGTCAAGCTGGAGGTCCTCAAATCCCTCCGTTATTTCATCCACCATCACCCTAGCATGTCCTTCTGGAATCGGCCGACAGTGAAAAGTTGCACCGGGTTCAGTAGGATAAACAGAGCCAACAGCCGCCTTGACCTTCAAATTCATCCATTGCGTCATAAGGTGGCAATTTTGAGACTCCGTGATAGCATCCACGGGATAGCTGGCAGGAGCCGTCAAGGCATGCTCCGGCTGAAGTAGGTCAGTGGAAGCCACGCTGCTTCTGCGCTGAGATGGCGGGGTAGCTTCAGGGGAAGCTTCGGCAGTACGTTTGCTGCGATTTGCTTCTCATTCCTCTATCGCTTGTATCCTTGCTTGCAGCGCCTGCATTTGGGTCTGCTGCATTTTTTTCCTCCTCTCATGGGATTTGTAACCGCCTGCGTCCGGAAACCCAACCTTCCACGGAATGGAGCCTGGCGTGCCTCGTGTCCGTCCAGGGTGCTCAGGATTCCCGAGGGCCATTGTGAGCTCGTCGTTCTCTCTGTATGGAAAGAACGTCCCTTGCTGCGCTGCTTCGATATAGTGCTGAAGCTTCCTGACTGGTATGTCCATTTGATCGTTCGTCCAAATGCACTTCCCTGTTACAGGGTCCAAGGTTCCGCCAGCCCCGAAGAACCAAGTCCGGCAACGGTCTGGCCAGTTAATTGTCTCTGGTTCGATCCCTTTATCAACCAGATCATTCTCAGTCTTGGACCACTTAGGCAGGGCTACGAGGTAGCCACCTGATCCCGTGCGATGGTGATGCTTCTTCTTCGCAGCATTTTGCTTATTTGTCGCCGACACCTTCTTACTCTTTTCTGATGTCTTGTGGGCCACAAATGCGGGCCAGTGATCTCTGATCTTCTCATATCTGCCCTTGAATTCTGGTGTCTCATTATTTTCGACAAACTTATTCAGCTCTTTCTTCCACCTCCTGAATAGTTCTGCCATCCTCTTAAGAGCAAAAGACTTGATTAATTGCTCTTTAACTGGCTTCTCTGGATTATCCTCTGGCGGTAGGGTGAAATTTGACTTCAGCTCAGTCCAAAGATCATTTTTCTGCATATCATTGACATAAGACATCTCAGGGTCTTCTGTAGCCGGCTTAAACCATTGCTGGATGCTGATCGGGATCTTGTCCCTAACCAAAACCCCGCACTGAGCAACAAATGCGCTCTTTGTCCGGAGGGGTTCAATCGGTTGGCCGTCAGGCGCGATTGCTATGATCTCAAACTTTTCATCCGAGCTTAACTTTTTCTTTGGGCCTCGTCTCTTTACCGAAGTTGTGCTCGATCCGAAGGGCTAGAAAAAAGAACAAAGACTTAATTAATATGTGTACATACCAAAACAATGAATGCATCAATTAGCTAGTCAGCAGAAGCTTAACTAATATATATACCTGGCCGGACTCGGTTCGGTCACCGGAGACGTCATCACAGTCTCCTTCTTGCACCGGCATTGGGTCATCGGAGCCGTCCTCACGGTCTCCTTCTTGCACCGGCATTAGGTCACCGGAGCCATCATAATCAGCTGCTTCCAGACCATCGGTCTCATTGAGAAACAACGAGCAGATGGCATCACTTCCTCGTGCGATTATGTCCCCCAACAACTCTTCTTGTACTTCGTCTCGGGCGGTGTCCATAGTTTCTACAAATATTGACAACATGGCAATTATTATTCAAACATGACAGATGGATATATTAGTGGCAAAAACGTAGAACTAATATTAATTAGTGGCCTCGACGCTGCTTCTCTAGGGTTTGGGGTGGCCTCGACGCTGCTTCTCTAGGGTTTGGGGTGGCCTCAACAACGCTTCAAGGATAAAAAAAGAAGAGGAAGAAGAAAAAAAAGAGAAGAAAGAATAGAGGAGTAAGAACTCCTACTCCTCTATTCTTTCTTCTCCTCTTTTTTTCTTCTTCTTCCTCTTTTTTTTATCGGGAACGAGGGTCGTCGAGGGTCACCGAACGGTAGAGGAAACCCTAAATAGAAAGTATCGTCGGTGTGAGATACATGTGGCCGTCGGTGTCGGACACTACATCCACGTCCCACAAGTGACGTGGGCGTCGAAGCCCACGCCACTTGTGGGACGTGGATGTAGTGTCCGATACCGACGGTACATGTATCTCACACCGACGATACTTTCTATTTAGGGTTTCTCCTCTACCGCTCGGCGACCCTCGACGACCCTCGTTCCCGATAAAATAAAGAGGAAGAAGAAGAAAAAAAAAGAGGAGAAGAAAGAATAGAGGAGAAGAATTAACTCCTCTATTCTTTATTCTCCTCTTTTTTTCTTCTTCCTCTTCTTTTTTTATCCTCTTCTTCCTCTCATGTTCGAGAGGATCGCCGAGGGGTCAGGAGGTTGCCTAGTGTCAAAGAATTCAACAAAACCATGTCTTCATCATTAGGCAAAAGTAACAGGTGCATGATGGTATGAAGCTCTCCAAAGTTATTTTGGAACGGAGTGCCAGATAAGATAATCCGCTTTTTGGTACAAAGTTCAGCAAGAACCTTCCAAATATCATTATTTGGAAGGCCTTTGCTAAAATTCATACAAAAAGGCAAATTATCCTATCCGGGACACCATTCCAAAATAACTTTGGAGGACTTCGTCAGGCCCTGGTTACTTCTGGCTAATGATGAAGCCATGGATTTCTTCAATACTTTGACACTAGGAAACCTCTCTCGACCCCTCGGCGATCCTCGACCCCTCGAACCCTCGACGACCCTGGACCCCTCGACCCCTCGAACCCTCGACGACCCTAGACCCCCTCTTGACCCCCTCATGTCGAAGTTATCGGGAAGGGGGTATATCGACAACGACATACCCAATACATGCATACATACATACATATCACATGCATCCATACATATATGAACAAAATTAATATCTACTAATTAACAACCTAAATAAAAAAACTAATACATATAGGAATAAGAAGAAAAAAGAAGAGAAGAAAGAATAGAGGAGAAGACTTCCTCTTCTTCCTCTCCTCTTCTTCTCCCTCTTCTTCTTCCCCTTCTTCCCTCGACCCCCTAAACTAGTTCTCAACCCTCGACCCCCTAAACTAGTTCTCGACCCCCCCTCATGTCGAAGTTATCAGGGAGGGGGTATATCGACCCCCCCCCTCATGTCGAAGTTATCGGGGAGGGTTATATCGACCCCCCCCTCCTATCGAAGTTAACGGGGAGGGGGTATATCGACAATGACATGCATACATGGAAAAAATGCTATCCATCTATACATACATAGCCACATACATATATACATGGAAATAATGCTATGAAAAAAAATATGAACAAAAAAATGCTATGAACAAAAAAAATAATACACATAAACAAAAAAATACATATATGAACAAAAAATGCTCTGAACAAAAAAAATAATACACACATATGAACATCTATACATACATATAGCCACATACATATATACATTATATATACGTACAAAAAATGAAAAAAATGATAAACAGGTGGCGGCGGCTCATAGTAGCGAGGTTGACTGGCGAGGGCGACGGCGGGGGCGGCGAGGGCGTCGGCGAGGGCGGCGGATGGCTCGGGGAGGAGGGCGGCACGGGCTCTGGGAGGAGGGCTCGGGGACGACGGCGTGATCGGGGGCGGCGCGGGCTTGGGGACGACGGCGTGCTCGAGGGGCGGCGTGAGCTCG
>NC_041380.1:596305833-596360130 GCF_002162155.2 Triticum dicoccoides | reverse complement strand
TTTATTTTCTTTTGTTTTTTGCATTATTTATTTTCTTTTGTTTTTTGCTTTAATTTTTAATTCTGTTTGCTTTTAGGTTAGCAAAATTACAAACTTTCTGTTAGTGCCATTAGTTTTAGAAAAATTATAAACTTTTTGTTAGTGCCATTAGTTTTCAAATTTGAATAGTTAAAATTTGAATTCTTTGAAAATTGTTTGAATCACAAGTTTGTGATTAACTTACTAAAAAATGAAAATAGATGCGCTTATAGAGAAAATTCAACCTAAATTCCTAGTAAATTTCTATGAATTTCAGAGAAATTCACTATGAATTTAGGTTAAACTTTTCTCTATTAGGGCATCTATTTTCACTTTGAGAGGAGCTCAACAAGGCACAGAGGGAAGGGCTTATAAACTGGTGTGAGCCCCCTTCGGTTGGCGAGGTGGGACTAAACTCTGCTCGCAACGAGGACCACCCCTTTAGTCCCGGTTTGTGGCACAAACCTGGACTAATGGTCATGGGCCAAGGGCGAGGAGCAAAATTATAAACTTTCTGTTAGTGCCATTAGTTTTAGAAAGTTGAAAGTTGGCATGGGCCAGGGACTAATGGTCATGGTATTACAAGGGCCGAACCATAAGACATGAAAGCATTTCAAATGAACTCTGAAAAAGTTGAAAGTTGGCATGGTATCATAATTTCACCCACATAGCATGTGCATGTACAAAACGGACAATGGTAGCATGTTCGTGTGTTACAAAGTTGGCATGGTATCATCATAATAGTTGCGGGAGAAAGTGTTCACTTTTTCTTCGCTTGTGTCATTTGCTTATTGCGCCGTAACCATGGATAATCTTCATTGTTTATCAGGATGCTTGGGTCAGCCTTGACATTGAAGGGAGGAATTTCATGAAACTTTTCATAATCTTTAGACATGTCTGTCTTGTCGTCCACTCCCAGGATGTCCCTTTTTCTTGAAAGAACTATGTGGCGCTTTGGCTCATCGTATGATGTATTCGCTTCCTTATCTTTTCCTTTTCTCGGTTTGGTAGACATGTCCTTCACATAGATAACCTGTGCCACATCATTGGCTAGGACGAACGGTTCGTCAGTGTACCCAAGATTTTTCAGATCCACTGTTGTCATTCCGTACTGTGGGTCTACCTGTACCCCGCCGCCTAACAGATTGACCCATTTGCACTTAAACAAAGGGACCTTAAAATCAGGTCCGTAGTCAAGTTCCCATATGTCCATTATGTAACCATAATATGTGTCCTTTCCGCTCTCGGTTGCTGCATCAAAGCGGACACTGCTGTTTTGGTTGGTGCTCTTTTGATCTTGGGCGATCGTGTAAAATGTATTCCCATTTATCTCGTATCCTTTGTAAGTCAATACAGTCAAAGATGGTCCCCTGGACAACAAGTACAACTCATCACAAACAGTGTTGTCACCTCTGAGACGTGTTTCCAACCAACTGCTGAAAGTCCTGATGTGCTCACATGTAATCCAGTTGTCGCACTGCTCCGGGTGTTTGGAGCGCAGACTGTTCTTGTGTTCATCGACATACCGGGTCACCAACGTAGAGTTCTGTAGAAATGTGTAGTTTGCTTGAGACCAAGAATATCTGTCCCTGCATATTATTGAGTCTCTTCCAAGTGTGCCTTTTCTAGTCAGTCTCCCCTCATCTCGCGATTTAGGGAGACCTATCTTCTTAAGGCCAGGAATGAAGTCAACACAAAACCCGATAACATCCTCTGTTTGATGGCCCATGGAGATGCTTCCTTCTGGCCTAGCGCGGTTACGGACATATTTCTTTAGGACTCCCATGAACCTCTCAAAGGGGAACATATTGTGTAGAAATACGGGCCCCAGGATGACAATCTCATCGACTAGATGAACTAGGACGTGCGTCATGATATTGAAGAAGGATGGTGGGAACACCAGCTCAAAACTGACAAGACATTGAGCCACATCACTCCTTAGCCTTGGTACGATTTCTGGATCGATCACCTTCTGAGAGATTGCATTGAGGAATGCACATAGCTTCACAATGGCTAATCGGACGTTTTCCGGTAGAAGCCCCCTCAATGCAACCGAAAGCAGTTGCGTCATAATCACGTGGCAGTCATGAGACTTTAGGTTCTGAAACTTTTTCTCTGGCATATTTATTATTCCCTTTATATTCGACGAGAAGCCAGTCGTGACCTTCATACTGAGTAGGCATTCAAAGAAGATTTCTTTCTCTTCTTTCGTAAGAGCGTAGCTGGCAGGACCTTCATACTGCTTCATAGGCATGCTGTCTTTTTCGTGCAAACGTTGCAGGTCCTCCCGTGCCTCAGGTGTATCTTTTGTCTTCCCATACATGCCCAAGAAGCCTAGCAGGTTCACACAAAGGTTCTTTGTCACGTGCATCACGCTAATGGAGGAGCGGACCTCTAGGTCTTTCCAGTAGGGTAGGTCCCAAAATATAGATTTCTTCTTCCACATGGGTGCGTGTCCCTCAGCGTCATTCGGAACAGCTAGTCCACCGGGACCCTTTCCAAAGATTACGTAGTGTAAATCATTGACCATAGCAAGCACGTGATCACCGGTGCGCATGGCGGACTTCTTCTGGTGATCTGCCTCGCCTTTGAAATGCTTGCATTTCTTTCGACATTGATGGTTGGTCTGAAGAAATCGACGATGGCCCAGGTACACATTCTTCCTACATTTGTTTAGGTATATACTTTCAGTGTCATCTAAACAGTGCGTGCATGCGTGGTATCCTTTGTTTGTCTGTCCTGAAAGGTTACTGAGAGCGGACCAATCGTTGATGGTCACGAACAGCAACGTCTTAAGGTTAAATTCCTCCTGTCTGTGCTCATCCCACATACGTACACCGTTTCCATTCCACAGCTGTAAAAGTTCTTCAACTAATGGCCTTAGGTACACTTCGTTGCCGGGTTGCTTAGGGCCTTGGATGAGAACTGGCATCATAATGAACTTCCGCTTCATGCACATCCAAGGAGGAAGGTTATACATACATAGAGTCACGGGCCAGGTGCTGTGATTGCTGCTCTGCTCCCCGAAAGGATTAATGCCATATGCGCTTAAAGCAAACCATACATTCCTTGGGTCCTTTGCAAAATCATCCCAGTACTTTCTCTCGATTTTTCTCCACTGCGACCCGTCAGCGGGTGCTCTCAACTTCCCATCTTTCTTTCGGTTCTCACTGTGCCATCGCATCAACTTGGCATGCTCTTCGTTTCTGAACAGACGTTTCAACCGTGGTATTATAGGAGCATACCACATCACCTTCGCAGGAACCCTCTTCCTGGGGGGCTCGCCGTCAACATCACCAGGGTCATCTCGTCTGATCTTATACCGCAATGCACCGCATACCGGGCATGCGTTCAGATCCTTGTATGCACCGCGGTAGAGGATGCAGTCATTAGGGCATGCATGTATCTTCTCCACCTCCAATCCTAGAGGGCATACGACCTTCTTTGCTGCGTATGTACTGTCGGGCAATTCGTTATCCTTTGGAAGCTTCTTCTTAGCTTCTCAAATCCTTTGTCAGCCACAGCATTCTCTGCCTTCCACTGCAGCAATTCCAGTACGGTACTGAGCTTTGTGTTGCCATCTTCGCAATTGGGGTATAACCCTTTTTTGTGATCCTCTAACATGTGATCGAACTTCAGCTTCTCCTTTTGACTTTCTCATTGCGTCCTTGCATCGACAATGACCCGGCGGAGATCATCATCATCGGGCACATCGTCTGGTTCCTCTTGATCTTCAGAAGCTTCACCCATTGCAGCATCATTGGGCACATCGTCTGGTTCCTCTTGATCTTCACCAGCTCCCCCCGTTGCAGCATCACCGTATTCAGGGGGCACATAGTTGTCATCGTACTCTTCTTCTTCACCGTCTTCCATCATAACCCCTATTTCTCCGTGCCTCGTCCAAACATTATAGTGTGGCATGAAATCCTTGTAAAGCAGGTGGGAGTGAAGGATTTTCCGGTTAGAGTAAGACCTCGTATTCCCACATTCAATGCATGGACAACACATAAAACCATTCTGCTTGTTTGCCTCAGCCGCATCGAGAAACTTATGCACGCCCTTAATGTACTCGCGGGTGTGTCTGTCACCGTACATCCATTGCCGGTTCATCTGCGTGCATTATATATAATTAAGTGTCCAAATTAATAGAAGTTCATCATCACATTAAAACCAAAGTGCATACATAGTTCTCATCTAACAACATATAGCTCTCCAGAGCATCTAATTAATTAAACCATACATTGAAACAATGTAAAACATTTCAATGCGAAAACAAATGCGATCGTAATCGCAACCAAGGTAACAATTGATCCAACGGCATAATGATACCAAGCCTCGGTATGAATGGCATATTTTTTAATCTTTCTAATCTTCAAGCGCATTGCATCCATCTTGATCTTGTGATCATCGACGACATCCGCAACATGCAACTCCAATATCATCTTCTCATCCTCAATTTTTTTTATTTTTTCCTTCAACAAATTTTTTTCTTCTTCAACTAAATTTAACCTCTCAACAATAGGGTCGGTTGGCATTTCCGATTCATATACATCCTACATAAATAAAATCTATGTCACGTTGGTCGGCATAATTTTCATAAACAATAAATGAACTAATAGTTATAAAGATAATATATATATATACCACATCCGAATCATAGACAGGACGAGGGCCGACGGGGGCGGATACCAAAACCATCGTACTATATAAAATGCAATAATAAAAGTAAGAAAATAATACAAGTATCTATGTAAACATACAAGTAAGAATATTTTTCCTTTCAGAAAGAAGATAAAATAAGAGGCTCACCACGGTGGTGCCGGCGATGAGCTCGGCGCGGGTGATCAACGGCGGTGAAGACGGGGACGGGGCGTGACGGACTGCTAAACCTAGACAAATATTATGGAAAATGGAGCTTGGAGGTCGAGCTTGGAGAGAAGAAAGCTTAAGTAGTGTGGCTCGGGCATTCCATCAAACACCTTGTGTGCATAGGAGGTGAGCTAGAGCACCACCAAGCCCTCTCCCCCTCGGCCAGAGAAAAACAGAGCACTGGGGTGCTCTGCTCGCGAGCGAGGGGTATATATAGGCACCTCATTGGTCCCGGTTGGTGACATGAGCCGGAACTAAAGGGGAGCCTTTGGTCCCGGTTCAAGCCACCAACCGGGACCAATGGTGGTGGGCCAGGAGCGAGGCCCATTGGTCCCGGTTCATCCCACCAACCAGGACCAAAAGGTCCAGATGAACCGGGACCAATGGCCCACGTGGCCCGGCCGGCCCCCTGGGCTCACGAACCGGGACCAATGCCCACATTGGTCCCGGTTCTGGACTGAACCGGGACTATTGGGCTGACCCGGCCTGGACCAAAGCCCTGTTTTCTACTAGTGAGTAAAATTGCAAATTACCCACTCCATGCTGGATCTAACAACCATTGCTTACTGCCTTGCTAATTGGTCAAATCTCCCAGTGATTAGCCCCAAAAACATGACAGATCAACCAAAAAAACATTGGCAGACACAATGAAATATTTTTTTCATATCGTTTGTATTTAGTATTGTAGTTGTTGATAAATTTTCCTGCAAATCTGCTTCAGACAATATGACATGCCTTCTTTCTGAAGTCAGAGGGAGTAGTATAGCTTGATGCCTATAACCCTCATTTTCTGTTGACAGCAACCGAATGCAAAACCTGCGCTTGACCTCGACGCCAAGAGAGCATGGGGCCATCGTCAAATAGCAGAAATTGAGACCAAGAAGCACGACCTCTTCTACTTGCTCGCTGAGCTTGATAGTAGATTCCCCTCGCATAAAAGTACTTCCGAGATAATAGAGAGCTTATTCATCATCTTTTTGGACACATTGAGCCTAATCCCAGTGATGCCCTCTGGTATGATCCACGAAATTACATATACAGATTTATCTGCTCTCCCTATTTTATCTAAATTGATGTATTTTTTTTTTTTGGTAATCTCCTCTCTAGGCGCTTCTGTCGTTGGAGAGAAAGATTCAATAATTGCCTGGTATATAGACTGCCTACAATGCTTGCCACTTGGATGTATCTGGATTGGGATGGATGGAAAGAGATGTTTGCTGATATCCTTGGAGTTAGTAGCTAGTTTTTTTCGAAAAGGAGGAATACCCTCGGCCTCTGCATCTGGTCGATGCATACGGCCACTTTATTAATTATTAGCACAAAACCTTACAAAGTCGTACAACAGTAAGACCAAAGCCACCATCTTCGCAACCTCTGTCGCTACTCCTATCTAACTGATGAAGGGGCGCTGATGGTCTGGGCCTAATACCAAACAGACCTCGCAGCCAAACCTAACATCTAAGACCTGAGGTCCCAACCTGGACGCCTGCCGGGTATGGCCACCCACCAGTCCGGCGTGCTCCTCAACCAGGCCGCTCGCCGGGTATGAGGCCGCCACAACCACCTACCACATATCCATCTTCAGAGCTGTACTGTTGTAACTGCCTTGCTCGGTCTCGCTGCCGCCGACGCCACCACGACGCCAGACAGCGTCGACCTCCTGCGCGTGTCCGTCACCACACATCTGACGCCAAGCCTCCGCTGCTCCATGCCGCCAAGAGCCGCCGCCAAGAATATGTAGAACGAAACACCGCTCCACCGAAGGGAGGCAGCACACCCCCACCCCTCACCTGCAGACCCTTCCATCCGATCCCAATGTCCTTGGCGTCGCCTCCAGGAAGGTTACGGTGCCAAGGGCGCCGCCGACGCCCGATCCGCATCGGATCTTGGGCTTTCACCCGGACATGGGTTGGAGAGGAGAGATGGTGCCCTCAGCAACGCCCCCAAGGAGGAAAGCGGCGCCAAAAATCGGCGTCGCCGCTGCCGGTCAGCCTAAGGCAGCCAAGGTTTCCCCCGGACACCGATCTGCTCCACCAGAACACACCGGAGGTGGATCCGGCAGGATCCAAACCGACCCGGGGACTGGGAAGGGATGCATGGAAGGGAGAGGGGCAATACCTCCAGATCTGGCACGCCTACGGATCGCCGTCCTCATGGCCGAACCCACAGGCACGCCGCACGCCACCAGATGCGCCGCACCAAATCGAAGATGGCCAGCCTTAGCGCCGCCCCCACTCTCCCGACGAGGGAGAGGAGGAACCAGCGCCGCCGCCGATCCCGGGGCCGCCGCCCCGGCTTGCCCGCGCCTGGCCAGACGCAGCCGCCGCCGGATGCAGGCCCACCGCGCGGCGCTGCAAGGGCTGACGGGGGAGGAGCGCGAGAGGGAGCAGAGGGCCGCCGGGGAGCGCCGCGGCGGCCGCAGCGCCGGAGGCCGAGCCTCCCCCACCTGGAGCCCTCGCCGTCGGGAACGACGCCGCGCGCGCGAGCGGGAAGCCCCGCCGCCACCGTCCGCCGCGCGGGCTTCGCCCGGCAGTTTCCTCCAGCGGCGGCGCGGCAGGGGGAGCCGGGGAGAGGGGGTGGCGGCGCGGCGGGCTAGGGTTCCCCCGAGTCGCCTCCTAGGCGACGCGAGTTAGTAGCTAGTTATCTTATCTAGCCCAATGTTTGAAGCCTATGTACTGTGTGTTATCAGAGTAAATTTCTTACTGGTTGAATGTGAAGGAACTGCCCTTCTTGTAGCCTGACTTGTTTCAACAGGGTGCATTTCTCTTAAAGAAAAGTTCAGTTTCTAGACCTTTGGCCAATAAAAGGTGTTCTCATTCAAGAAATTCACCCCAATGTAGAGTGTAAAACTACTACTCGCGCTGATCCGAATTAATTGGCGCAGACTTGGTACAACTTTGTACTCCCTCCGTAAAGAAATATAAGAGCGTTTGTGATCTAAGCGCACTTATAATTTTTTACGGAGAGAGTACTACAGTTGTACCAAATGTGCATCAATTAATTTGAATCGGAGGGAGTAATAGAAGTGTGGACTGCTGCTTGCCTTATAAGCTGAGTGATTCGTCGTCCTCGTTACCGTAAAGAAGCGACATGTTATCTGGATATTGTAATCCGAATCTGTTCTCATTATATGGTGCCATCCTTTATGTGCAGTGAAGTTCATCGTATTATTGTAGTTCATATTGAAATACACGGAACATATTTGTGAACAGAAGGAGTGCCAGATGTGATAAAACAAACACAGAAAGCGAACTTATTTTTTTCCTCTGAAATTATGCTGATTTGAGAGGGTCTTCCCCTTTTAGCAACCTGATACTCAAATGGTCAAACCCGATCAGTTATATTTTGCTTCTAAAACAAAATTACAACATCTATCAGCCAAGCGGCACCTCAAATTAGAAAGCAATAACAGTCTGACCAATTATATTAGACAACAAGGCAAAAACTAAACTCCCGTCCTCCTGAAAATTTTATTCACCACCAGCTTACAATATTTATTCATCAATGCTATTAGATTCACGTTCAAAAACTACCCCCTGGGCACATCCAAAACAATAAGGTGTGCATCAAAGGAGCTATCTGAGCTATGCCACGTTGGTGATTTTACAGTCGCAGACTACCCCACGATAACACCTCCCCAAGGTAAGGGCTTCTTTGATTCAAAGGAATTTTATAGGATTTCTGGAGGATTGAAGTCCTTAGGATTTTTTTCTATATTGGTCCTTTGATTCATAGAATTGGATCCCATAGGAATTTTTTCTATGAAATCTTTTCTACTACATTTCATAGGAAATTTAACATCCACTCCAACCTCTTTTTACAATTCCTTTGTTTTTCCCGTGGCATCAAACAATCATTGCTAATTCTATAGGATTCAAATGGGCATGCCACTCCAACCCTACACTTTTTTTATTCCTACGTTTTCAAAATCCTACGAATCAAAGAGGCCATAAATACGTCCCACCTCTCTCTCATCTTCGGAAAAAAAATCTCTTTCTCGTCTTCTCCTCGAGTGGCGGCTAGGGTTCCGCCTCCTTCTCCAATTCCCTTCTCTCTCTTGTCGCCTCCTCCCACCAGCCGCCGCCTCTTCCGCCACACTCGTCTCCTCCTTGCCATGTGTGCCGCCTCCACCCACCATCCCTCGCCTTCTCCCCTCTGGTCTCGTCCTTCGATGGCCGCAAATTGAGAGCCGGCGATGGTGGTGCTAGCGCGAGGCTGGCGGCGCCGTGAGCTCCCGTCTGAGGAAGTCGCAGGAGGCTCGAGATGGAGATGGTCGTGCCGGCAGTATTTTGAGCAGCGCCGCCTAACGAGCTCCACGCGCAGGGAGGCGTCTCCATGGGCGTGCGCAGCCACGTCCCCTCGCTGACGTCGGCCTCGCCGCAAAAGGGGGCTAGTGTTGAATAAATAGGCAATTTCTCGATTAAATTAATCCATGAGTAAATCACTAGCATGGCATTGACTAAGTTGATGACGTACTGACTCTGATCTAAACATGCACGTACTAAGCAAACCGTAGACAAATCTACACATACTGCTAGTACTGCTAATATGAAAATAATCAGGAGCGGGATAAACGAGTTATACCCTCCAGTAGGCCACGCAGAGGCCGCGGCTTTGGTGGCAGCAGCGGCGTCCTCGGCGACCTTCTTGTCGGCTTCAGCTTTCTCGGCGGCGGCACGGTCGGCGTCGGTGGACATGGTGATGACGAAGGCGACGCGGACGTAGAGGAAGTAGACGATCGGAAGCGAGCAGTCGCGTAATCGCTGCCCAAAAACCTATTCGCCCCTCACCCCGTACAGGAACCAGAAGGGAGTGGTTTCGGAGACCTGCTCTCCCGTCGACCGTGTACGTGGCGGACGGGATGGAGTCACCGGCGGCAGCAGCAGCAAAGAAACGACGGTGGGCGTGCGCGTGAGCAGATGTGATCTGTTCGTGGCGGCTAGGGTTAGAAGACACCGCATACTTATAGGCGCAGCCGCGTGGAGAGACGTGGGCTCGACCCACGTCCGAGTCCGTGACAGCCCACGATCCGACGTCTCAGATCGTGGCCCAGCTGTCAGAAAACTCTCCGTTAGTGACTGGCAAAAATAAGCGCGTAGGTGTGAGCTCGGCTCGGCTCAATCCCGCAACCCGCGTCGCGTCGTGACGAGGCGTGGCGTGGCGAGGCGGGCGGCGGAGGAGGAGTGCGCGAGGGCCTCTTCTCTTCTCAAGCTCCAATAGCATGTAGAAGAGAAACCCTTATAAACCACTCCAACTCTCCTTCCACTTCCGGGGTGGGACTAAACTTCCCACCACACCTAGTGCCATATAACCCACATGGGCCCTTAGAGATTTTTCAGAAATTGCAATATGGGCCTAGAGCCCATCTCAGATTTCAGCAATCCCCCACCAGATCTCGAGGGCCCATTGTGTCCTCTGTTCCAATTGCTGTTTTGATATACCAGTGTTTCAGTAAAGACCTGTTAAGGTTGAACTTCACCTAGAACAAGTGGCTACACTCCTTCACAACTGAACAATGGACTATGCCTTGAATTGTCAGTTTGGCGTAAAGAAGTTTCACTACATGTCTTACTAGTACTAGGCTGCCGAAGGCTGACCCCTCGGGTGGAGCATATAAGTCACACTCCTGGCCTATTCATGAGCTTACTAGAGATCACCCCAATCTCATAGACTGTGACCAGCAGTCAGGCTCATATAGGTGTGTTCCTCCAAAGATCGCTCTGTAGGATAGCATCTTGCTTTTATAAGCTTTGGAACACATTGAGACCGTAGTCATCCTACCATACAGTATCGAGAGTATTGCATCTCCAACGGAGTGGGTTAGTATAGTTACTCTCCTCAGTTCACCACTGGCTTGTTTTCCCAGGTCCTAGTTCACGGGATCTCCGATCATATAGGTTGGGTTACCACCATGGCAACTCATGTGGGTCTCATACCCATCTCCCTCGATGCATTATCTATCACAACACGTGATAGCCCTTTTGTAAAGGGATCTGCCAGATTCTTAGCCATATGGACATAGTCCAAGGCTATCACTCCGGAGTTTCTTAATTTTCTGACAGCTTTTAATCTCATTCTTATGTGTTTGGTGGACTTCATGTTGTCCTTTGAACTCTTCACCTTGGTGATGACAGTCTGATTGTCACAGTTCATAAGGATAGCCGGAACCGGTTTATCAACCAATGGCAAGTCCATCAAAAGATCTCGAAGCCATCTCGCTTCAACACCAGATGTGTCTAATGCCGTTAATTCTGCTTCCATTGTCGATCTCGTTAAGATCGTTTGCTTGCAAGACTTCCAGGAAACAGCGCCACCTCCAAGAGTAAACATATACCCAGTTGTGGCCTTCATCTCATCAGCATCTGAGATCCAATTCGCATCACTATACCCTTCAAGTACCGACGGGTATCCGGTATAGTGAAGTCCATAGTTCATAGTACCTTTCAGATAGCGCATAACTCTCTCAACAGCATGCCAATGTACATCACCTGGTTTGGAAACAAACCGGCTCAGTTTGCTCACAGCAAACGCGATGTCAGGCCTCGTTGCGCTCGCTAGGTACATCAGTGAACCAATGATTTGAGAGTATCTCAATTGATCTTTAGCCATGCCTTTGGACTTTCGAATCAATACGCTAGGATCATATGGTGTTTGAGATGGTGTGCAGTCCGAATATCCAAAACGACTCAACACCTTCTCAACGTAATGGGATTGCAGAAGTGTGATCCCACCCTCATTATCTCTCAGTAGCTTGATGTTTAAGATAACATCAGCCACACCAAGGTCTTTCATCTCAAAGTTCTGAGATAGAAACGATTTGACCTCCTCAATGACTTTGAGGTTTGTTCCGAATATCAGTATGTCATCAACATACAAGCACAGTATAACTCCTTCGCCCCCACCATGGCGATAGTATACACATTTGTCAGCCTCATTAACAACGAAGCCAACAGATGTCAGAGTTGTATTAAACTTATCATGCCATTGCTTAGGTGCTTGTTTCAGGCCATATAAAGATTTTATCAACCTACACACCTTTCTTTCCTGACCATCTATCACAAAGCCATCAGGCTATTGCATGTAGATTTCCTCCTTTAGCTCTCCATTTAGAAAAGTCGTCTTAACATCCATCTGATGGACGAGAAGACCATGTGAGGCCGCCAACGAGAGTAATACTCAAATGGTGGTCAGTCTAGCCACAGGTGAATAAGTATCAAAGAAATCTTCCTCTTCTTGCTGGTCATAGCCCTTGGCCACAAGCCTAGCCTTGTACTTTTCAATCGTACCATCGGGCCTAAGCTTCTTTTTGAACACCCACTTACATCCCAGTGGTTTGCAACCATAGGGACGGTCAGTGATCTCCCATGTCCCGTTAGCCATGATGGAATCCATCTCGCTACGGACCGCATCCTTCCAGTAGTCAGCTTCTGGAGAGGCATACGCTTCTGAAATAGAAGTGGGAGTATCATCCACGAGGTACACGAAGAAATCATCACCAAAGGTCTTTGCAGTCCTTTGTCTCTTGCCCCTACCAAGGGTTTCCTCGTCATCCTCGTCGGGATTTTCATCATGTGTTTGTTCATAATATTCCATAGGGATGGCAGGTTCAGGAGTCTCCTCAGATTCCTGTCTAGAAGTGCTTTGCATATCTCTCATAGGAAAAATATCCTCAAAGAATGTAGCATCCTTAGACTCCATAATTGTACCGATCTTCTAGTCAAGTACCTCAGATTTCACTACTAGAAATCTATAGCCAACGCTGTTCTTAGCGTAGCCCAAATTAATGCAGTCCACGGTCTTATGTCCAAGCTTACGCTTTTTGGGGATCGGCACGTTGACTTTCGCCAAACAGCCCCAAGTGCGCAAGTACGAGAGTGTCGTCCTTCTCTTTGCCCATTTCTCATAGGGAGTGATCTCACTATCCTTTGTTGGAACTTTATTCAGGACATGACATGCCGTCAATATAGCCTCCCCCCACCATGCCTTGGATAAACCCGATGTATCTAACATGGCGTTAACCAAATCAGTTAGAGTACGGTTTTTCCGCTCGGCAACCCTGTTTGACTGGGGTGAATAGGGAGGCGTCCTCTCATGAATAATGCCGTGTTCCGCACAGAAGGAATCAAACTCACTCGAGAAGTACTCTCCACCACGATCTGACCGGACTCGTTTAATTTTCTTTTCAAGTTGATTTTCAACTTCTGCCTTATAGATTTTAAAGTAGTGTAGAGCCTCATCTTTAGTATTTAACAGATACACATAGCAATATCTAGTGGAATCATCTATCAATGTCATGAAGTATCTCTTTCCACCTTTAGTCAACACACCATTCATCTCACAAAGATCAGAATGTATGAGTTCTAATGGTGCCAGGTGTCTCTCCTCCGCGGCCTTATGAGGCTTGCGAGGTTGCTTAGCTTGCACACATGAAAGGCACTTAGAACCTTTGGCTAAAGTGAAACTCGGGATTAAATCCAACTTGGCTGGTCGCGTCATAACACCAAAACTAATGTGACAAAGACGTGAATGCCAAACTTCAGATTCATTAACATTCGAATGAATATGGTTCACGACTTTATTACAAAAATCTGCGAGGGAAAGGCAGAACATCCCTCCGCTCTCATAACCTTTTCCAACAAAGAGTCCATATTTTGTAACAACTAATTTATTAGACTCGAAAACCAACTTAAACCCTTCTCTACATAGAAGGGAGCCACTAACGAGGTTCTTCTTGATGGCGGGGACATGCTGCACGTTCTTCAGCTGCACGATCCTTCCCGAAGTAAACTTCAGATCGACCGTGCCAACACCATGAACAGAAGCACCATTCCCCATCAATACGGACCCGTGACCTGTGACCTGGTAAGAAGTGAACAATGAAATGTCAGCACACACATGAACACCTGCACCTGTGTCCACCCACCAATCGTTGGGTTGAAACACTGAAAAAACAGTAAATAAATTACCGTACCCAGATGCACCATTCTCATTGTTGCCCACAATCATGTTGACAGACTTGGAGTCCTGTCCTGACTTCTTGTACTTGTTTGGGCACTTGTTGGCCCAATGTTCAACCGAACCACAAGTAAAGCAGCCCTCGTCCTTCTTGTTCTTCTTGAAGGTCTTCTTACCCTTCTTCTTAAAGTCGGTATTGTGTTAGACACCGTTCTTTCCCTTGGGCTTGTGGGAGTTGAAGTTCTTCTGGTTCAACATGTTGGCAACAGAAGTCCCTTCGGCCCCTTTTCCGTGCGAGTCTTTTGCCCTCGAATTCTGCTCAACACTCAGATGGCCAATGACATCCTCCACAGAGAATTCACGCCTCTGATGTTTCAGAGTGGTGGCAAAGTTCCTCCAGGAATTAGGGAGCTTAGCGATTATGCAGCCCGCGACAAACTTGCCCGGTAACTCGCACTTGAGAAGCTCAAGTTCCTTAACAATGCATATTATCTCATGAGCCTGCTCCAATACAGGACGGTTTTCAACCATCTTGTAATCGTGGAACTGCTCTATAATATACATCTCGCTCCCTGCATCGGCGGCCCCGAATTTAGATTCGAGCGCCTCCCACAAGTCCTTGGCGACATGCACATGTAAATATGCGTCGACCAGTTTATCTCCGATCACGCTAAGAACTGCTCCGAGAAACACAACGGTAGCCTCCTTGAATGCCTTCTCCTGTTCAGGAGCAATCGTTCCCGTGGAGACACCGGTGACCCAGAACACGTTCATAGCCGTGAGCCATAACGTGGTCTTAGTCTGCCAACGCTTGAAGTATGTACCGGTAAACTTATCCGGTTTCAGTGCAGCGGCAAAGCCACTTGCCGAGAAATTCCTACACATAATAGGTTTTTGGATTGTTGAATAAATAGGCAATTTCTCGATTAAATTAATCCATGAGTAAATCACTAGCATGGCATTGACTAAGTTGATGACGTACTGACTCTGATCTAAACATGCACGTACTAAGCAAACCGTAGACAAATCAACACATACTGCTAGTACTGCTAATATGAAAATAATCAGGAGCGGGATAAACGAGTTATACCCTCCAGTAGGCCACGCAGAGGCCGCGGCTTTGGTGGCAGCAGCGGCGTCCTCTGCGACCTTCTTGTCGGCTTCAGCTTTCTCGGCGGCGGCACGGTCGGCGTCGGTGGACATGGTGATGACGAAGGCGACGCGGACATAGAGGAAGTAGACGATCGGAAGCGAGCAGTCGTGTAATCGCTGCCCAAAAACCTATTCGCCCCTCACCCCGTACAGGAACCAGAAGGGCGTGGTTTCGGAGACCTGCTCTCCCGTCGACCGTGTACGTGGCGGACGGGATGGAGTCACCGGCGGCAGCAGCAGCAAAGGAACGACGGTGGGCGTGCGCGTGAGCAGATGTGATCTGTTCGTGGCGGCTAGGGTTAGGAGACACCGCATACTTATAGGCGCAGCCGCGTGGAGAGACGTGGGCTCGACCCACGTCCGAGTCCGTGATAGCCCACGATCCGACGTCTCAGATCGTGGCCCAGCTGTCAGAAAACTCTCCGTTAGTGACTGGCAAAAATAAGCGCGTAGGTGTGAGCTCGGCTCGGCTCAATCCCGCAACCCGCGGCGCGTCGTGACGAGGCGTGGCGTGGCGAGGCGGGCGGCGGAGGAGGAGTGCACGAGGGCCTCTTCTCTTCTCAAGCTCCAATAGCATGTAGAAGAGAAACCCTTATAAACCACTCCAACTCTCCTTCCACTTCCGGGGTGGGACTAAACTTCCCACCACACCTAGTGCCATATAACCCACATGGGCCCTTAGAGATTTTTCAGAAATTGCAATATGGGCCTAGAGCCCATCTCAGATTTCAGCAATCCCCCACCAGATCTCGAGGGCCCATTGTGTCCTCTGTTCCAATTGCTGTTTTGATATACCAGTGTTTCAGTAAAGACCTGTTAAGGTTGAACTTCACCTAGAACAAGTGGCTACACTCCTTCACAACTGAACAATGGACTATGCCTTGAATTGTCAGTTTGGCGTAAAGAAGTTTCACTACATGTCTTACTAGTACTAGGCTGCCGAAGGCTGACCCCTCGGGTGGAGCATATAAGTCACACTCCTGGCCTATTCATGAGCTTACTAGAGATCACCCCAATCTCATAGACTGTGACCAGCAGTCGGGCTCATATACGTGTGTTCCTCCAAAGATCGCTCTGTAGGATAGCATCTTGCTTTTATAAGCTTTGGAACACATTGAGACTGTAGTCATCCTACCATACAGTATCGAGAGTATTGCATCTCCAACGGAGTGAGTTAGTATAGTTACTCTCCTCAGTTCACCACTGGCTTGTTTTCCCAGGTCCTAGTTCACGGGATCTCCGATCATATAGGTTGGGTTACCACCATGGCAACTCATGTGGGTCTCATACCCATCTCCCTCGATGCATTATCTATCACAACACGTGATAGCCCTTTTGTAAAGGGATCTGCCAGATTCTTAGCCGTATGGACATAGTCCAACGCTATCACTCCGGAGTTTCTTAATTTTCTGACAGCTTTTAATCTCATTCTTATGTGTTTGGTGGACTTCATGTTGTCCTTTGAACTCTTCACCTTGGTGATGACAGTCTGATTGTCACAGTTCATAAGGATAGCCGGAACCGGTTTATCAACCAATGGCAAGTCCATCAAAAGATCTCGAAGCCATCTCGCTTCAACACCAGATGTGTCTAATGCCGTTAATTCTGCTTCCATTGTCGATCTCGTTAAGATCGTTTGCTTGCAAGACTTCCAGGAAACAGCGCCACCTCCAAGAGTAAACATATACCCAGTTGTGGCCTTCATCTCATCAGCATCAGAGATCCAATTCGCATCACTATACCCTTCAAGTACCGACGGGTATCCGGTATAGTGAAGTCCATAGTTCATAGTACCTTTCAGATAGCGCATAACTCTCTCAACAGCATGCCAATGTACATCACCTGGTTTGGAAACAAACCGGCTCAGTTTGCTCACAGCAAACGCGATGTCAGGCCTCGTTGCGCTCGCTAGGTACATCAATGAACCAATGATTTGAGAGTATCTCAATTGATCTTTAGCCATGCCTTTGGACTTTCGAATCAATACGCTAGGATCATATGGTGTTTGAGATGGTGTGCAGTCCGAATATCCAAAACGACTCAACACCTTCTCAACGTAATGGGATTGCAGAAGTGTGATCCCACCCTCATTATCTCTCAGTAGCTTGATGTTTAAGATAACATCAGCCACACCAAGGTCTTTCATCTCAAAGTTCTGAGATAGAAACGATTTGACCTCCTCAATGACTTTGAGGTTTGTTCCGAATATCAGTATGTCATCAACATACAAGCACAGTATAACTCCTTCGCCCCCACCATGGCGATAGTATACACATTTGTCAGCCTCATTAACAACGAAACCAACAGATGTCAGAGTTGTATTAAACTTATCATTCCATTGCTTAGGTGCTTGTTTCAGGCCATATAAAGATTTTATCAACCTACACACCTTTCTTTCCTGACCATCTATCACAAAGCCATCAGGCTGTTGCATGTAGATTTCCTCCTTTAGCTCTCCATTTAGAAAAGCCGTCTTAACATCCATCTGATGGACGAGAAGACCATGTGAGGCCGCCAACGAGAGTAATACTCGAATGGTGGTCAGTCTAGCCATAGGTGAATAAGTATCAAAGAAATCTTCCTCTTCTTGCTGGTCATAGCCCTTGGCCACAAGCCTAGCCTTGTACTTCTCAATCGTACCATCGGGCCTAAGCTTCTTTTTGAACACCCACTTACATCCCAGTGGTTTGGAACCATAGGGACGGTCAGTGATCTCCCATGTCCCGTTAGCCATGATGGAATCCATCTCGCTACGGACCGCATCCTTCCAGTAGTCAGCTTCTGGAGAGGCATACGCTTCTGAAATAGAAGTGGGAGTATCATCCATGAGGTACACGAAGAAATCATCACCAAAGGTCTTTGCAGTCCTTTGTCTCTTGCCCCTACCAAGGGTTTCCTCGTCATCCTCCTCGGGATTTTCATCATGTGTTTGTTCATAATATTCCATAGGGATGGCAGGTTCAGGAGTCTCCTCAGATTCCTGTCTAGAAGTGCTTTGCATATCTCTCATAGGAAAAATATCCTCAAAGAATGTAGCATCCTTAGACTCCATAATTGTACCGATCTTCTGGTCAAGTACCTCAGATTTCACTACTAGAAATCTATAGCCAACGCTGTTCTTAGCGTAGCCCAAATTAATGCAGTCCACGGTCTTATGTCCAAGCTTACGCTTTTTGGGGATCGGCACGTTGACTTTCGCCAAACAGCCCCAAGTGCGCAAGTACGAGAGTGTCGTCCTTCTCTTTGCCCATTTCTCATAGGGAGTGATCTCACTATCCTTTGTCGGAACTTTATTCAGGACATGACATGCCGTCAATATAGCCTCCCCCCACCATGCCTGGGATAAACCCGATGTATCTAACATGGCGTTAACCAAATCAGTTAGAGTACGGTTTTTCCGCTCGGCAACCCCGTTTGACTGGGGTGAATAGGGAGGCGTCCTCTCATGAATAATGCCGTGTTCCGCACAGAAGGAATCAAACTCACTCGAGAAGTACTCTCCACCACGATCTGACCGGACTCGTTTAATTTTCTTTTCAAGTTGATTTTCAACTTCTGCCTTATAGATTTTAAAGTAGTGTAGAGCCTCATCTTTAGTATTTAACAGATACACATAGCAATATCTAGTGGAATCATCTATCAATGTCATGAAGTATCTCTTTCCACCTTTAGTCAACACACCATTCATCTCACAAAGATCAGAATGTATGAGTTCTAATGGTGCCAGGTGTCTCTCCTCCGCGGCCTTATGAGGCTTGCGAGGTTGCTTAGCTTGCACACATGAAAGGCACTTAGAACCTTTGGCTAAAGTGAAACTCGGGATTAAATCCAACTTGGCTAGCCGCGTCATAACACCAAAACTAATGTGACAAAGACGTGAATGCCAAACTTCAGATTCATTAACATTCGAATGAATATGGTTCACGACTTTATTACAAAAATCTGCGAGGGAAAGGCGGAACATCCCTCCGCTCTCATAACCTTTTCCAACAAAGAGTCCATATTTTTTAACAACTAATTTATTAGACTCGAAAACCAACTTAAACCCTTCTCTACATAGAAGGGAGCCACTAACGAGGTTCTTCTTGATGGCGGGGACATGCTGCACGTTCTTCAGCTGCACGATCCTTCCCGAAGTAAACTTCAGATCGACCGTGCCAACACCATGAACAGAAGCACTCGCGCCATTCCCCATCAATACGGACCCGTGACCTATGACCTGGTAAGAAGTGAACAATGAAATGTCAGCACACACATGAACACCTGCACCTGTGTCCACCCACCAATCGTTGGGTTGAAACACTGAAAAAACAGTAAATAAATTACCGTATCCAGATGCACCATTCTCATTGTTGCCCACAATCATGTTGACAGACTTGGAGTCCTGTCCTGACTTCTTGTACTTGTTTGGGCACTTGTTGGCCCAATGTTCAACCGAACCACAAGTAAAGCAGCCCTCGTCCTTCTTGTTCTTCTTGAAGGTCTTCTTACCCTTCTTCTTAAAGTCGGTATTGTGTTGGACACCGTTCTTTCCCTTGGGCTTGTGGGAGTTGAAGTTCTTCTGGTTCACCATGTTGGCAACAGAAGTCCCTTCGGCCCCTTTTCCGTGCGAGTCTTTTGCCCTCGAATTCTGCTCAACACTCAGATGGCCAATGACATCCTCCACAGAGAATTCACGCCTCTGATGTTTCAGAGTGGTGGCAAAGTTCCTCCAGGAATTAGGGAGCTTAGCGATTATGCAGCCCGCGACAAACTTGCCCGGTAACTCGCACTTGAGAAGCTCAAGTTCCTTAACAATGCATATTATCTCATGAGCCTGCTCCAATACAGGACGGTTTTCAACCATCTTGTAATCGTGGAACTGCTCTATAATATACATCTCGCTCCCTGCATCGGCGGTCCCGAATTTAGATTCGAGCGCCTCCCACAAGTCCTTGGCGACATGCACATGTAAATATGCGTCGACCAGTTTATCTCCGATCACGCTAAGAACTGCTCCGAGAAACACAACGGTAGCCTCCTTGAACGCCTTCTCCTGTTTAGGAGCAATCGTTCCCGTGGAGACACCGGTGACCCAGAACACGTTCATAGCCGTGAGCCATAACGTGGTCTTAGTCTGCCAATGCTTGAAGTATGTACCGGTAAACTTATCCGGTTTCAGTGCAGCGGCAAAGCCACTTGCCGAGAAATTCCTACACATAATAGGTTTTTGGATTGTTGAATAAATAGGCAATTTCTCCATTAAATTAATCCATGAGTAAATCACTAGCATGGCATTGACTAAGTTGATGACGTACTGACTCTGATCTAAACATGCACGTACTAAGCAAACCGTAGACAAATCTACACATACTGCTAGTACTGCTAATATGAAAATAATCAGGAGCGGGATAAACGAGTTATACCCTCCAGTAGGCCACGCAGAGGCCGCGGCTTTGGTGGCAGCAGCGGCGTCCTCGGCGACCTTCTTGTCGGCTTCAGCTTTCTCGGCGGCGGCACGGTCGGCGTCGGTGGACATGGTGATGACGAAGGCGACGCGGACGTAGAGGAAGTAGACGATCGGAAGCGAGCAGTCGCGTAATCGCTGCCCAAAAACCTATTCGCCCCTCACCCCGTATAGGAACCAGAAGGGCGTGGTTTCGGAGACCTGCTCTCCCGTCGACCGTGTACGTGGCGGACGGGATGGAGTCACCGGCGGCAGCAGCAGCAAAGGAACGACGGTGGGCGTGCGCGTGAGCAGATGTGATCTGTTCGTGGCGGCTAGGGTTAGGAGACACCGCATACTTATAGGCGCAGCCGCGTGGAGAGACGTGGGCTCGACCCACGTCCGAGTCCGTGACAGCCCACGATCCGACGTCGCAGATCGTGGCCCAGCTGTCAGAAAACTCTCCGTTAGTGACTGGCAAAAATAAGCGCGTAGGTGTGAGCTCGGCTCGGCTCAATCCCGCAACCCGCGGCGCGTCGTGACGAGGCGTGGCGTGGCGAGGCGGGCGGCGGAGGAGGAGTGCGCGAGGGCCTCTTCTCTTCTCAAGCTCCAATAGCATGTAGAAGAGAAACCCTTATAAACCACTCCAACTCTCCTTCCACTTCCGGGGTGGGACTAAACTTCCCACCACACCTAGTGCCATATAACCCACATGGGCCCTTAGAGATTTTTTCAGAAATTGCAATATGGGCCTAGAGCCCATCTCAGATTTCAGCAATCCCCCACCAGATCTCGAGGGCCCATTGTGTCCTCTGTTCCAATTGCTGTTTCGATATACCAGTGTTTCAGTAAAGACCTGTTAAGGTTGAACTTCACCTAGAACAAGTGGCTACACTCCTTCACAACTGAACAATGGACTATGCCTTGAATTGTTAGTTTGGCGTAAAGAAGTTTCACTACATGTCTTACTAGTACTAGGCTGCCGAAGGCTGACCCCTCGGGTGGAGCATATAAGTCACACTCCTGGCCTATTCATGAGCTTACTAGAGATCACCCCAATCTCATAGACTGTGACCAGCAGTCGGGCTCATATAGGTGTGTTCCTCCAAAGATCGCTCTGTAGGATAGCATCTTGCTTTTATAAGCTTTGGAACACATTGAGACCGTAGTCATCCTACCATACAGTATCGAGAGTATTGCATCTCCAACGGAGTGGGTTAGTATAGTTACTCTCCTCAGTTCACCACTGGCTTGTTTTCCCAGGTCCTAGTTCACGGGATCTCCGATCATATAGGTTGGGTTACCACCATGGCAACTCATGTGGGTCTCATACCCATCTCCCTCGATGCATTATCTATCACAACACGTGATAGCCCTTTTGTAAAGGGATCTGCCAGATTCTTAGCCGTATGGACATAGTCCAACGCTATCACTCCGGAGTTTCTTAATTTTCTGACAGCTTTTAACCTCATTCTTATGTGTTTGGTGGACTTCATGTTGTCCTTTGAACTCTTCACCTTGGTGATGACAGTCTGATTGTCACAGTTCATAAGGATAGCCGGAACCGGTTTATCAACCAATGGCAAGTCCATCAAAAGATCTCGAAGCCATCTCGCTTCAACACTAGATGTGTCTAATGCCGTTAATTCTGCTTCCATTGTCGATCTCGTTAAGATCGTTTGCTTGCAAGACTTCCAGGAAACAGCGCCACCTCCAAGAGTAAACATATACCCAGTTGTGGCCTTCATCTCATCAGCATCAGAGATCCAATTCGCATCACTATACCCTTCAAGTACCGACGGGTATCCGGTATAGTGAAGTCCATAGTTCATAGTACCTTTCAGATAGCGCATAACTCTCTCAACAGCATGCCAATGTACATCACCTGGTTTGGAAACAAACCGGCTCAGTTTGCTCACAGCAAACGCGATGTCAGGCCTCGTTGCGCTCGCTAGGTACATCAGTGAACCAATGATTTGAGAGTATCTCAATTGATCTTTAGCCATGCCTTTGGACTTTCGAATCAATATGCTAGGATCATATGGTGTTTGAGATGGTGTGCAGTCCGAATATCCAAAACGACTCAACACCTTCTCAACGTAATGGGATTGCAGAAGTGTGATCCCACCCTCATTATCTCTCAGTAGCTTGATGTTTAAGATAACATCAGCCACACCAAGGTCTTTCATCTCAAAGTTCTGAGATAGAAACGATTTGACCTCCTCAATGACTTTGAGGTTTGTTCCGAATATCAGTATGTCATCAACATACAAGCACAGTATAACTCCTTCGCCCCCACCATGGCGATAGTATACACATTTGTCAGCCTCATTAACAACGAAACCAACAGATGTCAGAGTTGTATTAAACTTATCATGCCATTGCTTAGGTGCTTGTTTCAGGCCATATAAAGATTTTATCAACCTACACACCTTTCTTTCCTGACCATCTATCACAAAGCCATCAGGTTGTTGCATGTAGATTTCCTCCTTTAGCTCTCCATTTAGAAAAGCCGTCTTAACATCCATCTGATGGACGAGAAGACCATGTGAGGCCGCCAACGAGAGTAATACTCGAATGGTGGTCAGTCTAGCCACAGGTGAATAAGTATCAAAGAAATCTTCCTCTTTTTGCTGGTCATAGCCCTTGGCCACAAGCCTAGCCTTGTACTTTTCAATCGTACCATCGGGTCTAAGCTTCTTTTTGAACACCCACTTACATCCCAGTGGTTTGCAACCATAGGGACGGTCAGTGATCTCCCATGTCCCGTTAGCCATGATGGAATCCATCTCGCTACGGACCGCATCCTTCCAGTAGTCAGCTTCTGGAGAGGCATACGCTTCTGAAATAGAAGTGGGAGTATCATCCACGAGGTACACGAAGAAATCATCACCAAAGGTCTTTGCAGTCCTTTGTCTCTTGCCCCTACCAAGGGTTTCCTCGTCATCCTCCTCGGGATTTTCATCATGTGTTTGTTCATAATATTCCATAGGGATGGCAGGTTCAGGAGTCTCCTCAGATTCCTGTCTAGAAGTGCTTTGCATATCTCTCATAGGAAAAATATCCTCAAAGAATGTAGCATCCTTAGACTCCATAATTGTACCGATCTTCTGGTCAAGTACCTCAGATTTCACTACTAGAAATCTATAGCCAACGCTGTTCTTAGCGTAGCCCAAATTAATGCAGTCCACGGTCTTATGTCCAAGCTTACGCTTTTTGGGGATCGGCACGTTGACTTTCGCCAAACAGCCCCAAGTGCGCAAGTACGAGAGTGTCGTCCTTCTCTTTGCCCATTTCTCATAGGGAGTGATCTCACTATCCTTTGTCGAAACTTTATTCAGGACATGACATGCCGTCAATATAGCCTCCCCCCACCATGCCTTGGATAAACCCGATGTATCTAACATGGCGTTAACCAAATCAGTTAGAGTACGGTTTTTCCGCTCGGCAACCCCGTTTGACTGGGGTGAATAGGGAGGCGTCCTCTCAAGAAGAATGCCGTGTTCCGCACAGAAGGAATCAAACTCACTCGAGAAGTACTCTCCACCACGATCTGACCGGGCTCGTTTAATTTTCTTTTCAAGTTGATTTTCAACTTCTGCCTTATAGATTTTAAAGTACTGTAGAGCCTCATCTTTAGTATTTAACAGATACACATAGCAATATCTAGTGGAATCATCTATCAATGTCATGAAGTATCTCTTTCCACCTTTAGTCAACACACCATTCATCTCACAAAGATCAGAATGTATGAGTTCTAATGGTGCCAGGTGTCTCTCCTCCGCGGCCTTATGAGGCTTGCGAGGTTGCTTAGCTTGCACACATGAAAGGCACTTAGAACCTTTGGCTAAAGTGAAACTCGGGATTAAATCCAACTTGGCTAGCCGCGTCATAACACCAAAACTAATGTGACAAAGACGTGAATGCCAAACTTCAGATTCATTAACATTCGAATGAATATGGTTCACGACTTTATTACAAAAATCTGCGAGGGAAAGGCGGAACATCCCTCCGCTCTCATAACCTTTTCCAACAAAGAGTCCATATTTTGTAACAACTAATTTATTAGACTCGAAAACCAACTTAAACCCTTCTCTACATAGAAGGGAACCACTAACGAGGTTCTTCTTGATGGCGGGGACATGCTGCACGTTCTTCAGCTGCACGATCCTTCCCGAAGTAAACTTCAGATCGACCGTGCCAACACCATGAACAGAAGCACTCGCGCCATTCCCCATCAATACGGACCCGTGACCTGTGACCTGGTAAGAAGTGAACAATGAAATGTCAGCACACACATGAACACCTGCACCTGTGTCCACCCACCAATCGTTGGGTTGAAACACTGAAAAAAACAGTAAATAAATTACCGTACCCAGATGCACCATTCTCATTGTTGCCCACAATCATGTTGACAGACTTGGAGTCCTGTCCTGACTTCTTGTACTTGTTTGGGCACTTGTTGGCCCAATGTTCAACCGAACCACAAGTAAAGCAGCCCTCGTCCTTCTTGTTCTTCTTGAAGGTCTTCTTACCCTTCTTCTTAAAGTCGGTATTGTGTTGGACACCGTTCTTTCCCTTGGGCTTGTGGGAGTTGAAGTTCTTCTGGTTCACCATGTTGGCAACAGAAATCCCTTCGGCCCCTTTTCCGTGCGAGTCTTTTGCCCTCGAATTCTGCTCAACACTCAGATGGCCAATGACATCCTCCACAGAGAATTCACGCCTCTGATGTTTCAGAGTGGTGGCAAAGTTCCTCCAGGAATTAGGGAGCTTAGCGATTATGCAGCCCGCGACAAACTTGCCCGGTAACTCGCACTTGAGAAGCTCAAGTTCCTTAACAATGCATATTATCTCATGAGCCTGCTCCAATACAGGACGGTTTTCAACCATCTTGTAATCGTGGAACTGCTCTATAATATACATCTCGCTCCCTGCATCGGCGGCCCCGAATTTAGATTCGAGCGCCTCCCACAAGTCCTTGGCGACATGCACATGTAAATATGCGTCGACCAGTTTATCTCCGATCACGCTAAGAACTGCTCCGAGAAACACAACGGTAGCCTCCTTGAATGCCTTCTCCTGTTCAGGAGCAATCGTTCCCGTGGAGACACCGGTGACCCAGAACACGTTCATAGCCGTGAGCCATAACGTGGTCTTAGTCTGCCAACGCTTGAAGTATGTACCGGTAAACTTATCCGGTTTCAGTGCAGCGGCAAAGCCACTTGCCGAGAAATTCCTACACATAATAGGTTTTTGGATTGTTGAATAAATAGGCAATTTCTCGATTAAATTAATCCATGAGTAAATCACTAGCATGGCATTGACTAAGTTGATGACGTACTGACTCTGATCTAAACATGCACGTACTAAGCAAACCGTAGACAAATCTACACATACTGCTAGTACTGCTAATATGAAAATAATCAGGAGCGGGATAAACGAGTTATACCCTCCAGTAGGCCACGCAGAGGCCGCGGCTTTGGTGGCAGCAGCGGCGTCCTCGGCGACCTTCTTGTCGGCTTCAGCTTTCTCGGCGGCGGCACGGTCGGCGTCGTGGACATGGTGATGACGAAGGCGACGCGGACGTAGAGGAAGTAGACGATCGGAAGCGAGCAGTCGCGTAATCGCTGCCCAAAAACCTATTCGCCCCTCACCCCGTACAGGAACCAGAAGGGCGTGGTTTCGGAGACCTGCTCTCCCGTCGACCGTGTACGTGGCGGACGGGATGGAGTCACCGGCGGCAGCAGCAGCAAAGGAACGACGGTGGGCGTGCGCGTGAGCAGATGTGATCTGTTCGTGGCGGCTAGGGTTAGGAGACACCGCATACTTATAGGCGCAGCCGCGTGGAGAGACGTGGGCTCGACCCACGTCCGAGTCCGTGACAGCCCACGATCCGACGTCTCAGATCGTGGCCCAGCTGTCAGAAAACTCTCCGTTAGTGACTGGCAAAAATAAGCGCGTAGGTGTGAGCTCGGCTCGGCTCAATCCCGCAACCCGCGGCGCGTCGTGACGAGGCGTGGCGTGGCGTGGCGAGGCGGGCGGCGGAGGAGGAGTGCGCGAGGGCCTCTTCTCTTCTCATGCTCCAATAGCATGTAGAAGAGAAACCCTTATAAACCACTCCAACTCTCCTTCCACTTCCGGGGTGGGACTAAACTTCCCACCACACCTAGTGCCATATAACCCACATGGGCCCTTAGAGATTTTTCAGAAATTGCAATATGGGCCTAGAGCCCATCTCAGATTTCAGCAATCCCCCACTAGATCTCGAGGGCCCATTGTGTCCTCTGTTCCAATTGCTGTTTTGATATACCAGTGTTTCAGTAAAGACCTGTTAAGTTTGAACTTCACCTAGAACAAGTGGCTACACTCCTTCACAACTGAACAATGGACTATGCCTTGAATTGTCAGTTTGGCGTCAAGAAGTTTCACTACATGTCTTACTACTACTAGGCTGCCGAAGGCTGACCCCTCGGGTGGAGCATATAAGTCACACTCCTGGCCTATTCATGAGCTTACTAGAGATCACCCCAATCTCATAGACTGTGAACAGCAGTCGGGTTCATATAGGCGTGTTCCTCCAAAGATCGCTCTGTAGGATAGCATCTTGCTTTTATAAGCTTTGGAACACATTGAGACCGTAGTCATCCTACCATACAGTATCGAGAGTATTGCATCTCCAACGGAGTGGGTTAGTATAGTTACTCTCCTCAGTTCACCACTGGCTTGTTTTCCCAGGTCCTAGTTCACGGGATCTCCGATCATATAGGTTGGGTTACCACCATGGCAACTCATGTGGGTCTCATACCCATCTCCCTCGATGCATTATCTATCACAACACGTGATAGCCCTTTTGTAAAGGGATCTGCCAGATTCTTAGCCGTATGGACATAGTCCAACGCTATCACTCCGGAGTTTCTTAATTTTCTGACAGCTTTTAATCTCATTCTTATGTGTTTGGTGGACTTCATGTTGTCCTTTGAACTCTTCACCTTGGTGATGGCAGTCTGATTGTCACAGTTCATAAGGATAGCCGGAACCGGTTTATCAACCAATGGCAAGTCCATCAAAAGATCTCGAAGCCATCTCGCTTCAACACCAGATGTGTCTGATGCCGTTAATTCTGCTTCCATTGTCGATCTCGTTAAGATCGTTTGCTTGCAATACTTCCAGGAAACAGCGCCACCTCCAAGAGTAAACATATACCCAGTTGTGGCCTTCATCTCATCAGCATCAGAGATCCAATTCGCATCACTATACCCTTCAAGTACCGACGGGTATCCGGTATAGTGAAGTCCATAGTTCATAGTACCTTTCAGATAGCGCATAACTCTCTCAACAGCATGCCAATGTACATCACCTTGTTTGGAAACAAACCGGCTCAGTTTGCTCACAGCAAACGCGATGTCAGGCCTCGTTGCGCTCGCTAGGTACATCAGTGAACCAATGATTTGAGAGTATCTCAATTGATCTTTAGCCATGCCTTTGGACTTTCGAATCAATACGCTAGGATCATATGGTGTTTGAGATGGTGTGCAGTCCGAATATCCAAAACGACTCAACACCTTCTCAACGTAATGGGATTGCAGAAGTGTGATCCCACCCTCATTATCTCTCAGTAGCTTGATGTTTAAGATAACATCAGCCACACCAAGGTCTTTCATCTCAAAGTTCTGAGATAGAAACGATTTGACCTCCTCAATGACTTTGAGGTTTGTTCTGAATATCAGTATGTCATCAACATACAAGCACAGTATAACTCCTTCGCCCCCACCATGGCGATAGTATACACATTTGTCAGCCTCATTAACAACGAAACCAAGAGATGTCAGAGTTGTATTAAACTTATCATGCCATTGCTTAGGTGCTTGTTTCAGGCCATATAAAGATTTTATCAACCTACACACCTTTCTTTCCTGACCATCTATCACAAAGCCATCAGGCTGTTGCATGTAGATTTCCTCCTTTAGCTCTCCATTTAGAAAAGCCGTCTTAACATCCATCTGATGGACGAGAAGACCATGTGAGGCCGCCAACGAGAGTAATACTCAAATGGTGGTCAGTCTAGCCACAGGTGAATAAGTATCAAAGAAATCTTCCTCTTCTTGCTGGTCATAGCCCTTGGCCACAAGCCTAGCCTTGTACTTTTCAATCGTACCATCGGGCCTAAGCTTCTTTTTGAACACCCACTTACATCCCAGTGGTTTGCAACCATAGGGACGGTCAGTGATCTCCCATGTCCCGTTAGCCATGATGGAATCCATCTCGCTACGGACCGCATCCTTCTAGTAGTCAGCTTCTGGAGAGGCATACGCTTCTGAAATAGAAGTGGGAGTATCATCCACGAGGTACACGAAGAAATCATCACCAAAGGTCTTTGCAGTCCTTTGTCTCTTGCCCCTACCAAGGGTTTCCTCGTCATCCTCCTCGGGATTTTCATCATGTGTTTGTTCATAATATTCCATAGGGATGGCAGGTTCAGGAGTCTCCTCAGATTCCTGTCTAGAAGTGCTTTGCATATCTCTCATAGGAAAAATATCCTCAAAGAATGTAGCATCCTTAGACTCCATAATTGTACCGATCTTCTGGTCAAGTACCTCAGATTTCACTACTAGAAATCTATAGCCAACGCTGTTCTTAGCGTAGCCCAAATTAATGCAGTCCACGGTCTTATGTCCAAGCTTACGCTTTTTGGGGATCGGCACGTTGACTTTCGCCAAACAGCCCCAAGTGCGCAAGTACGAGAGTGTCGTCCTTCTCTTTGCCCATTTCTCATAGGGAGTGATCTCACTATCCTTTGTCGGAACTTTATTCAGGACATGACATGCCGTCAATATAGCCTCCCCCCACCATGCCTGGGATAAACCCGATGTATCTAACATGGCGTTAACCAAATCAGTTAGAGTACGGTTTTTCCGCTCGGCAACCCCGTTTGACTGGGGTGAATAGGGAGGCGTCCTCTCATGAATAATGCCGTGTTCCGCACAGAAGGAATCAAACTCACTCGAGAAGTACTCTCCACCACGATCTGACCGGACTCGTTTAATTTTCTTTTCAAGTTGATTTTCAACTTCTGCCTTATAGATTTTAAAGTAGTGTAGAGCCTCATCTTTAGTATTTAACAGATACACATAGCAATATCTAGTGGAATCATCTATCAATGTCATGAAGTATCTCTTTCCACCTTTAGTCAACACACCATTCATCTCACAAAGATCAGAATGTATGAGTTCTAATGGTGCCAGGTGTCTCTCCTCCGCGGCCTTATGAGGCTTGCGAGGTTGCTTAGCTTGCACACATGAAAGGCACTTAGAACCTTTGGCTAAAGTGAAACTCGGGATTAAATCCAACTTGGCTAGCCGCGTCATAACACCAAAACTAATGTGACAAAGACGTGAATGCCAAACTTCAGATTCATTAACATTCGAATGAATATGGTTCACG
The DNA here is from genome assembly GCF_002162155.2 of Triticum dicoccoides. Taxonomy (NCBI): domain Eukaryota; kingdom Viridiplantae; phylum Streptophyta; class Magnoliopsida; order Poales; family Poaceae; genus Triticum; species Triticum dicoccoides. The sequence goes on along the minus strand of NC_041380.1, from coordinate 596,330,270 downwards.
ACTTTATTACAAAAATCTGCGAGGGAAAGGCGGAACATCCCTCCGCTCTCATAACCTTTTCCAACAAAGAGTCCATATTTTTTAACAACTAATTTATTAGACTCGAAAACCAACTTAAACCCTTCTCTACATAGAAGGGAGCCACTAACGAGGTTCTTCTTGATGGCGGGGACATGCTGCACGTTCTTCAGCTGCACGATCCTTCCCGAAGTAAACTTCAGATCGACCGTGCCAACACCATGAACAGAAGCACTCGCGCCATTCCCCATCAATACGGACCCGTGACCTGTGACCTGGTAAGAAGTGAACAATGAAATGTCAGCACACACATGAACACCTGCACCTGTGTCCACCCACCAATCGTTGGGTTGAAACACTGAAAAAACAGTAAATAAATTACCGTACCCAGATGCACCATTCTCATTGTTGCCCACAATCATGTTGACAGACTTGGAGTCCTTTCCTGACTTCTTGTACTTGTTTGGGCACTTGTTGGCCCAATGTTCAACCGAACCACAAGTAAAGCAGCCCTCGTCCTTCTTGTTCTTCTTGAAGGTCTTCTTACCCTTCTTCTTAAAGTCGGTATTGTGTTGGACACCGTTCTTTCCCTTGGGCTTGTGGGAGTTGAAGTTCTTCTGGTTCACCATGTTGGCAACAGAAGTCCCTTCGGCCCCTTTTCCGTGCGAGTCTTTTGCCCTCGAATTCTGCTCAACACTCAGATGGCCAATGACATCCTCCACAGAGAATTCACGCCTCTGATGTTTCAGAGTGGTGGCAAAGTTCCTCCAGGAATTAGGGAGCTTAGCGATTATGCAGCCCGCGACAAACTTGCCCGGTAACTCGCACTTGAGAAGCTCAAGTTCCTTAACAATGCATATTATCTCATGAGCCTGCTCCAATACAGGACAGTTTTCAACCATCTTGTAATCGTGGAACTGCTCTATAATATACATCTCGCTCCCTGCATCGGCGGCCCCGAATTTAGATTCGAGCGCCTCCCACAAGTCCTTGGCGACATGCACATGTAAATATGCGTCGACCAGTTTATCTCCGATCACGCTAAGAACTGCTCCGAGAAACACAACGGTAGCCTCCTTGAACGCCTTCTCCTGTTCAGGAGCAATCGTTCCCGTGGAGACACCGGTGACCTAGAACACGTTCATAGCCGTGAGCCATAACGTGGTCTTAGTCTGCCAACGCTTGAAGTATGTACCGGTAAACTTATCCGGTTTCAGTGCAGCGGCAAAGCCACTTGCCGAGAAATTCCTACACATAATAGGTTTTTGGATTGTTGAATAAATAGGCAATTTCTCCATTAAATTAATCCATGAGTAAATCACTAGCATGGCATTGACTAAGTTGATGACGTACTGACTCTGATCTAAACATGCACGTACTAAGCAAACCGTAGACAAATCTACACATACTGCTAGTACTGCTAATATGAAAATAATCAGGAGCGGGATAAACGAGTTATACCCTCCAGTAGGCCACGCAGAGGCCGCGGCTTTGGTGGCAGCAGCGGCGTCCTCGGCGACCTTCTTGTCGGCTTCAGCTTTGTCGGCGGCGGCACGGTCGGCGTCGGTGGACATGGTGATGACGAAGGCGACGCGGACGTAGAGGAAGTAGACGATCGGAAGCGAGCAGTCGCGTAATCGCTGCCCAAAAACCTATTCGCCCCTCACCTCGTACAGGAACCAGAATGGCGTGGTTTCGGAGACCTGCTCTCCCGTCGACCGTGTACGTGGCGGACGGGATGGAGTCACCGGCGGCAGCAGCAGCAAAGGAACGACGGTGGGCGTGCGCGTGAGCAGATGTGATCTGTTCGTGGCGGCTAGGGTTAGGAGACACCGCATACTTATAGGCGCAGCCGCGTGGAGAGACGTGGGCTCGACCCACGTCCGAGTCCGTGACAGCCCACGATCCGACGTCTCAGATCGTGGCCCAGCTGTCAGAAAACTCTCCGTTAGTGACTGGCAAAAATAAGCGCGTAGGTGTGAGCTCGGCTCGGCTCAATCCCGCAACCCGCGGCGCGTCGTGACGAGGCGTGGCGTGGCGAGGCGGGCGGCGGAGGAGGAGTGCGCGAGGGCCTCTTCTCTTCTCAAGCTCCAATAGCATGTAGAAGAGAAACCCTTATAAACCACTCCAACTCTCCTTCCACTTTCGGGGTGGGACTAAACTTCCCACCACACCTAGTGCCATATAACCCACATGGGCCCTTAGAGATTTTTCAGAAATTGCAATATGGGCCTAGAGCCCATGCCAGATTTCAGCAATCCCCCACCAGATCTCGAGGGCCCATTGTGTCCTCTGTTCCAATTGCTGTTTCGATATACCAGTGTTTCAGTAAAGACCTGTTAAGGTTGAACTTCACCTAGAACAAGTGGCTACACTCCTTCACAACTGAACAATGGACTATGCCTTGAATTGTCAGTTTGGCGTAAAGAAGTTTCACTACATGTCTTACTAGTACTAGGCTGCCGAAGGCTGACCCCTCGGGTGGAGCATATAAGTCACACTCCTGGCCTATTCATGAGCTTACTAGAGATCACCCCAATCTCATAGACTGTGACCAGCAGTCGGGCTCATATAGGTGTGTTCCTCCAAAGATCGCTCTGTAGGACAGCATCTTGCTTTTATAAGCTTTGGAACACATTGAGACCGTAGTCATCCTACCATACAGTATCGAGAGTATTGCATCTCCAACGGAGTGGGTTAGTATAGTTACTCTCCTCAGTTCACCACTGGCTTGTTTTCCCAGGTCCTAGTTCACGGGATCTCCGATCATATAGGTTGGGTTACCACCATGGCAACTCATGTGGGTCTCATACCCATCTCCCTCGATGCATTATCTATCACAACACGTGATAGCCCTTTTGTAAAGGGATCTGCCAGATTCTTAGCCGTATGGACATAGTCCAACGCTATCACTCCGGAGTTTCTTAATTTTCTGACAGCTTTTAATCTCATTCTTATGTGTTTGGTGGACTTCATGTTGTCCTTTGAACTCTTCACCTTGGTGATGACAGTCTGATTGTCACAGTTCATAAGGATAGCCGGAACCGGTTTATCAACCAATGGCAAGTCCATCAAAAGATCTGGAAGCCATCTCGCTTCAACACCAGATGTGTCTAATGCCGTTAATTCTGCTTCCATTGTCGATCTCGTTAAGATCGTTTGCTTGCAAGACTTCCAGGAAACAGCGCCACCTCCAAGAGTAAACATATACCCAGTTGTGGCCTTCATCTCATCAGCATCAGAGATCCAATTCGCATCACTATACCCTTCAAGTACCGACGGGTATCCGGTATAGTGAAGTCCATAGTTCATAGTACCTTTCAGATAGCGCATAACTCTCTCAACAGCATGCCAATGTACATCACCTGGTTTGGAAACAAACCGGCTCAGTTTGCTCACAGCAAACGCGATGTCAGGCCTCGTTGCGCTCGCTAGGTACATCAGTGAACCAATGATTTGAGAGTATCTCAATTGATCTTTAGCCATGCCTTTGGACTTTCGAATCAATATGCTAGGATCATATGGTGTTTGAGATGGTGTGCAGTCCGAATATCCAAAACGACTCAACACCTTCTCAACGTAATGGGATTGCAGAAGTGTGATCCCACCCTCATTATCTCTCAGTAGCTTGATGTTTAAGATAACATCAGCCACACCAAGGTCTTTCATCTCAAAGTTCTGAGATAGAAACGATTTGACCTCCTCAATGACTTTGAGGTTTGTTCCGAATATCAGTATGTCATCAACATACAAGCACAGTATAACTCCTTCGCCCCCACCATGGCGATAGTATACACATTTGTCAGCCTCATTAACAACGAAACCAACAGATGTCAGAGTTGTATTAAACTTATCATGCCATTGCTTAGGTGCTTGTTTCAGGCCATATAAAGATTTTATCAACCTACACACCTTTCTTTCCTGACCATCTATCACAAAGCCATCAGGCTGTTGCATGTAGATTTCCTCCTTTAGCTCTCCATTTAGAAAAGCCGTCTTAACATCCATCTGATGGACGAGAAGACCATGTGAGGCCGCCAACGAGAGTAATACTCAAATGGTGGTCAGTCTAGCCACAGGTGAATAAGTATCAAAGAAATCTTCCTCTTCTTGCTGGTCATAGCCCTTGGCCAGAAGCCTAGCCTTGTACTTTTCAATCGTACCATCGGGCCTAAGCTTCTTTTTGAACACCCACTTACATCCCAGTGGTTTGCAACCATAGGGACGGTCAGTGATCTCCCATGTCCCGTTAGCCATGATGGAATCCATCTCGCTACGGACCGCATCCTTCCAGTAGTCAGCTTCTGGAGAGGCATACGCTTCTGAAATAGAAGTGGGAGTATCATCCACGAGGTACACGAAGAAATCATCACCAAAGGTCTTTGCAGTCCTTTGTCTCTTGCCCGTACCAAGGGTTTCCTCGTCATCCTCCTCGGGATTTTCATCATGTGTTTGTTCATAATATTCCATAGGGAGGTTCAGGAGTCTCCTCAGATTCCTGTCTAGAAGTGCTTTGCATATCTCTCATAGGAAAAATATCCTCAAAGAATGTAGCATCCTTAGACTCCATAATTGTACCGATCTTCTGGTCAAGTACCTCAGATTTCACTACTAGAAATCTATAGCCAACGCTGTTCTTAGCGTAGCCCAAATTAATGCAGTCCACGGTCTTATGTCCAAGCTTACGCTTTTTGGGGATCGGCACGTTGACTTTCGCCAAACAGCCCCAAGTGCGCAAGTACGAGAGTGTCGTCCTTCTCTTTGCCCATTTCTCATAGGGAGTGATCTCACTATCCTTTGTCGGAACTTTATTCAGGACATGACATGCCGTCAATATAGCCTCCCCCCACCATGCCTTGGATAAACCCGATGTATCTAACATGGCGTTAACCAAATCAGTTAGAGTACGGTTTTTCCGCTCGGCAACCCCGTTTGACTGGGGTGAATAGGGAGGCGTCCTCTCAAGAAGAATGCCGTGTTCCGCACAGAAGGAATCAAACTCACTCGAGAAGTACTCTCCACCACGATCTGACCGGACTCGTTTAATTTTCTTTTCAAGTTGATTTTCAACTTCTGCCTTATAGATTTTAAAGTAGTGTAGAGCCTCATCTTTAGTATTTAACACATATACATAGCAATATCTAGTGGAATCATCTATCAATGTCATGAAGTATCTCTTTCCACCTTTAGTCAACACACCATTCATCTCACAAAGATCAGAATGTATGAGTTCTAATGGTGCCAGGTGTCTCTCCTCCGCGGCCTTATGAGGCTTGCGAGGTTGCTTAGCTTGCACACATGAAAGGCACTTAGAACCTTTGGCTAAAGTGAAACTCGGGATTAAATCCAACTTGGCTAGCCGCGTCATAACACCAAAACTAATGTGACAAAGACGTGAATGCCAAACTTCAGATTCATTAACATTCGAATGAATATGGTTCACGACTTTATTACAAAAATCTGCGAGGGAAAGGCGGAACATCCCTCCGCTCTCATAACCTTTTCCAACAAAGAGTCCATATTTTGTAACAACTAATTTATTAGACTCGAAAACCAACTTAAACCCTTCTCTACATAGAAGGGAGCCACTAACGAGGTTCTTCTTGATGGCGGGGACATGCTGCACGTTCTTCAGCTGCACGATCCTTCCCGAAGTAAACTTCAGATCGACCGTGCCAACACCATGAACAGAAGCACTCGCGCCATTCCCCATCAATACGGATCCGTGACCTGTGACCTGGTAAGAAGTGAACAATGAAATGTCAGCACACACATGAACACCTGCACCTATGTCCACCCACCAATCGTTGGGTTGAAACACTGAAAAAACAGTAAATAAATTACCGTACCCAGATGCACCATTCTCATTGTTGCCCACAATCATGTTGACAGACTTGGAGTCCTATCCTGACTTCTTGTACTTGTTTGGATACTTGTTGGCCCAATGTTCAACCGAACCACAAGTAAAGCAGCCCTCGTCCTTCTTGTTCTTCTTGAAGGTCTTCTTACCCTTCTTCTTAAAGTCGGTATTGTGTTGGACACCGTTCTTTCCCTTGGGCTTGTGGGAGTTGAAGTTCTTCTGGTTCACCATGTTGGCAACAGAAGTCCCTTCGGCCCCTTTTCCGTGCGAGTCTTTTGCCCTCGAATTCTGCTCAACACTCAGATGGCCAATGACATCCTCCACAGAGAATTCACGCCTCTGATGTTTCAGAGTGGTGGCAAAGTTCCTCCAGGAATTAGGGAGCTTAGCGATTATGCAGCCCGCGACAAACTTGCCCGGTAACTCGCACTTGAGAAGCTCAAGTTCCTTAACAATGCATATTATCTCATGAGCCTGCTCCAATACAGGACGGTTTTCAACCATCTTGTAATCGTGGAACTGCTCTATAATATACATCTCGCTCCCTGCATCGGCGGCCCCGAATTTAGATTCGAGCGCCTCCCACAAGTCCTTGGCGACATGCACATGTAAATATGCGTCGACCAGTTTATCTCCGATCACGCTAAGAACTGCTCCGAGAAACACAACGGTAGCCTCCTTGAACGCCTTCTCCTGTTTAGGAGCAATCGTTCCCGTGGAGACACCGGTGACCCAGAACACGTTCATAGCCGTGAGCCATAACGTGGTCTTAGTCTGCCAACGCTTGAAGTATGTACCGGTAAACTTATCCGGTTTCAGTGCAGCGGCAAAGCCACTTGCCGAGAAATTCCTACACATAATAGGTTTTTGGATTGTTGAATAAATAGGCAATTTATCGATTAAATTAATCCATGAGTAAATCACTAGCATGGCATTGACTAAGTTGATGACGTACTGACTCTGATCTAAACATGCACGTACTAAGCAAACCGTAGACAAATCTACACATACTGCTAGTACTGCTAATATGAAAATAATCAGGAGCGGGATAAACGAGTTATACCCTCCAGTAGGCCACGCAGAGGCCGCGGCTTTGGTGGCAGCAGCGGCGTCCTCGGCGACCTTCTTGTCGGCTTCAGCTTTCTCGGCGGCGGCACGGTCGGCGTCGGTGGACATGGTGATGACGAAGGCGACGCGGACATAGAGGAAGTAGACGATCGGAAGCGAGCAGTCGCGTAATCGCTGCCCAAAAACCTATTCGCCCCTCACCCCGTACAGGAACCAGAAGGGCGTGGTTTCGGAGACCTGCTCTCCCGTCGACCGTGTACGTGGCGGACGGGATGGAGTCACCGGCGGCAGCAGAAGCAAAGGAACGACGGTGGGCGTGCGCGTGAGCAGATGTGATCTGTTCGTGGCGGCTAGTGTTAGGAGACACCGCATACTTATAGGCGCAGCCGCGTGGAGAGACGTGGGCTCGACCCACGTCCGAGTCCGTGACAGCCCACGATCCGACGTCTCAGATCGTGGCCCAGCTGTCAGAAAACTCTCTGTTAGTGACTGGCAAAAATAAGCGCGTAGGTGTGAGCTCGGCTCGGCTCAATCCCGCAACCCGCGGCGCGTCGTGACGAGGCGTGGCGTGGCGAGGCGGGCGGCGGAGGAGGAGTGCGCGAGGGCCTCTTCTCTTCTCAAGCTCCAATAGCATGTAGAAGAGAAACCCTTATAAACCACTCCAACTCTCCTTCCACTTCCGGGGTGGGACTAAACTTCCCACCACACCTAGTGCCATATAACCCACATGGGCCCTTAGAGATTTTTCAGAAATTGCAATATGGGCCTAGAGCCCATCTCAGATTTCAGCAATCCCCCACCAGATCTCGAGGGCCCATTGTGTCCTCTGTTCCAATTGCTGTTTTGATATACCAGTGTTTCAGTAAAGACCTGTTAAGGTTGAACTTCACCTAGAACAAGTGGCTACACTCCTTCACAACTAAACAATGGACTATGCCTTGAATTGTTAGTTTGGCGTAAAGAAGTTTCACTACATGTCTTACTAGTACTAGGCTGCCGAAGGCTGACCCCTCGGGTGGAGCATATAAGTCACACTCCTGGCCTATTCATGAGCTTACTAGAGATCACCCCAATCTCATAGACTGTGACCAGCAGTCGGGCTCATATAGGTGTGTTCCTCCAAAGATCGCTCTGTAGGATAGCATCTTGCTTTTATAAGCTTTGGAACACATTGAGACCGTAGTCATCCTACCATACAGTATCGAGAGTATTGCATCTCCAACGGAGTGGGTTAGTATAGTTACTCTCCTCAGTTCACCACTGGCTTGTTTTCCCAGGTCCTAGTTCACGGGATCTCCGATCATATAGGTTGGGTTACCACCATGGCAACTCATGTGGGTCTCACACCCATCTCCCTCGATGCATTATCTATCACAACACGTGATAGCCCTTTTGTAAAGGGATCTGCCAGATTCTTAGCCGTATGGACATAGTCCAACGCTATCACTCCGGAGTTTCTTAATTTTCTGACAGCTTTTAATCTCATTCTTATGTGTTTGGTGGACTTCATGTTGTCCTTTGAACTCTTCACCTTGGTGATGACAGTCTGATTGTCACAGTTCATAAGGATAGCCGGAACCGGTTTATCAACCAATGGCAAGTCCATCAAAAGATCTCGAAGCCATCTCGCTTCAACACCAGATGTGTCTAATGCCGTTAATTCTGCTTCCATTGTCGATCTCGTTAAGATCGTTTGCTTGCAAGACTTCCAGGAAACAGCGCCACCTCCAAGAGTAAACATATACCCAGTTGTGGCCTTCATCTCATCAGCATCAGAGATCCAATTCGCATCACTATACCCTTCAAGTACCGACGGGTATCCGGTATAGTGAAGTCCATAGTTCATAGTACCTTTCAGATAGCGCATAACTCTCTCAATAGCATGCCAATGTACATCACCTAGTTTGGAAACAAACCGGATCAGTTTGCTCACAGCAAACGCGATGTCAGGCCTCATTGCGCTCGCTAGGTACATCAGTGAACCAATGATTTGAGAGTATCTCAATTGATCTTTAGCCATGCCTTTGGACTTTCGAATCAATACGCTAGGATCATATGGTGTTTGAGATGGTGTGCAGTCCGAATATCCAAAATGACTCAACACCTTCTCAACGTAATGGGATTGTAGAAGTGTGATCCCACCCTCATTATCTCTCAGTAGCTTGATGTTTAAGATAACATCAGCCACACCAAGGTCTTTCATCTCAAAGTTCTGAGATAGAAACGATTTGACCTCCTCAATGACTTTGAGATTTGTTCCGAATATCAGTATGTCATCAACATACAAGCACAGTATAACTCCTTCGCCCCCACCATGGCGATAGTATACACATTTGTCAGCCTCATTAACAACGAAACCAACAGATGTCAGAGTTGTATTAAACTTATCATGCCATTGCTTAGGTGCTTGTTTCAGGCCATATAAAGATTTTATCAACCTACACACCTTTCTTTCCTGACCATCTATCACAAAGCCATCAGGCTGTTGCATGTAGATTTCCTCCTTTAGCTCTCCATTTAGAAAAGCCGTCTTAACATCCATCTGATGGACGAGAAGACCATGTGAGGCCGCCAACGAGAGTAATACTCGAATGGTGGTCAGTCTAGCCACAGGTGAATAAGTATCAAAGAAATCTTCCTCTTCTTGCTGGTCATAGCCCTTGGCCACAAGCCTAGCCTTGTACTTTTCAATCGTACCATCGGGCCTAAGCCTCTTTTTGAACACCCACTTACATCCCAGTGGTTTGCAACCATAGGGACGGTCAGTGATCTCCCTTGTCCCGTTAGCCATGATGGAATCCATCTCGCTACGGACCGCATCCTTCCAGTAGTCAGCTTCTGGAGAGGCATACGCTTCTGAAATAGAAGTGGGAGTATCATCCATGAGGTACACGAAGAAATCATCACCAAAGGTCTTTGCAGTCCTTTGTCTCTTGACCCTACCAAGGGTTTCCTCGTCATCCTCCTCGGGTTTTTCATCATGTGTTTGTTCATAATATTCCATAGGGATGGCAGGTTCAGGAGTCTCCTCAGATTCCTGTCTAGAAGTGCTTTGCATATCTCTCATAGGAAAAATATCCTCAAAGAATGTAGCATCCTTAGACTCCATAATTGTACCGATCTTCTGGTCAAGTACCTCAGATTTCACTACTAGAAATCTATAGCCAACGCTGTTCTTAGCGTAGCCCAAATTAATGCAGTCCACGGTCTTATGTCCAAGCTTACGCTTTTTGGGGATCGGCACGTTGACTTTCGCCAAACAGCCCCAAGTGCGCAAGTACGAGAGTGTCGTCCTTCTCTTTGCCCATTTCTCATAGGGAGTGATCTCACTATCCTTTGTCGGAACTTTATTCAGGACATGACATGCCGTCAATATAGCCTCCCCCCACCATGCCTTGGATAAACCTGATGTATCTAACATGGCGTTAACCAAATCAGTTAGAGTACGGTTTTTCCGCTCGGCAACCCCGTTTGACTGGGTTGAATAGGGAGGCGTCCTCTCAAGAAGAATGCCGTGTTCCGCACAGAAGGAATCAAACTCACTCGAGAAGTACTCTCCACCACGATCTGACCGGACTCGTTTAATTTTCTTTTCAAGTTGATTTTCAACTTCTGCCTTATAGATTTTAAAGTAGTGTAGAGCCTCATCTTTAGTATTTAACAGATACACATAACAATATCTAGTGGAATCATCTATCAATGTCATGAAGTATCTCTTTCCACCTTTAGTCAACACACCATTCATCTCACAAAGATCAGAATGTATGAGTTCTAATGGTGCCAGGTGTCTCTCCTCCGCGGCCTTATGAGGCTTGCGAGGTTGCTTAGCTTGCACACATGAAAGGCACTTAGAACCTTTGGCTAAAGTGAAACTCGGGATTAAATCCAACTTGGCTAGCCGCGTCATAACACCAAAACTAATGTGACAAAGACGTGAATGCCAAACTTCAGATTCATTAACATTCGAATGAATATGGTTCACGACTTTATTACAAAAATCTGCGAGGGAAAGGCGGAACATCCCTCCGCTCTCATAACCTTTTCCAACAAAGAGTCCATATTTTGTAACAACTAATTTATTAGACTCGAAAACCAACTTAAACCCTTCTCTACATAGAAGGGAGCCACTAACGAGGTTCTTCTTGATGCCGGGGACATGCTGCACGTTCTTCAGCTGCACGATCCTTCCCGAAGTAAACTTCAGATCGACCGTGCCAACACCATGAACAGAAGCACTCGCGCCATTCCCCATCAATACGGACCCGTGACCTGTGACCTGGTAAGAAGTGAACAATGAAATGTCAGCACACACATGAACACCTGCACCTGTGTCCACCCACCAATCGTTGGGTTGAAACACTGAAAAAATAGTAAATAAATTACCGTACCCAGATGCACCATTCTCATTGTTGCCCACAATCATGTTGACAGACTTGGAGTCCTGTCCTGACTTCTTGTACTTGTTTGGGCACTTGTTGGCCCAATGTTCAACCGAACCACAAGTAAAGCAGCCCTCGTCCTTCTTGTTCTTCTTGAAGGTCTTCTTACCCTTCTTCTTAAAGTCGGTATTGTGTTGGACACCGTTCTTTCCCTTGGGCTTGTGGGAGTTGAAGTTCTTCTGGTTCACCATGTTGGCAACAGAAGTCCCTTCGGCCCCTTTTCCGTGCGAGTCTTTTGCCCTCGAATTCTGCTCAACACTCAGATGGCCAATGACATCCTCCACAGAGAATTCACGCCTCTGATGTTTCAGAGTGGTGGCAAAGTTCCTCCAGGAATTAGGGAGCTTAGCGATTATGCAGCCCGCGACAAACTTGCCCGGTAACTCGCACTTGAGAAGCTCAAATTCCTTAACAATGCATATTATCTCATGAGCCTGCTCCAATACAGGACGGTTTTCAACCATCTTGTAATCGTGGAACTGCTCTATAATATACATCTCGCTCCCTGCATCGGCGGCCCCGAATTTAGATTCGAGCGCCTCCCACAAGTCCTTGGCGACATGCACATGTAAATATGCGTCGACCAGTTTATCTCCGATCACGCTAAGAACTGCTCCGAGAAACACAACGGTAGCCTCCTTGAACGCCTTCTCCTGTTCAGGAGCAATCGTTCCCGTGGAGACACCGGTGACCCAGAACACGTTCATAGCCGTGAGCCATAACGTGGTCTTAGTCTGCCAACGCTTGAAGTATGTACCGGTAAACTTATCCGGTTTCAGTGCAGCGGCAAAGCCACTTGCCGAGAAATTCCTACACATAATAGGTTTTTGGATTGTTGAATAAATAGGCAATTTCTCCATTAAATTAATCCATGAGTAAATCACTAGCATGGCATTGACTAAGTTGATGACGTACTGACTCTGATCTAAACATGCACGTACCAAGCAAACCGTAGACAAATCTACACATACTGCTAGTACTGCTAATATGAAAATAATCAGGAGCGGGATAAACGAGTTATACCCTCCAGTAGGCCACGCAGAGGCCGCGGCTTTGGTGGCAGCAGCGGCGTCCTCGGCGACCTTCTTGTCGGCTTCAGCTTTCTCGGCGGCGGCACGGTCGGCGTCGGTGGACATGGTGATGACGAAGGCGACGCGGACGTAGAGGAAGTAGACGATCGGAAGCGAGCAGTCGCGTAATCGCTGCCCAAAAACCTATTCGCCCCTCACCCCGTACAGGAACCAGAAGGGTGTGGTTTCGGAGACCTGCTCTCCCGTCGACCGTGTACGTGGCGGACGGGATGGAGTCACCGGCGGCAGCAGCAGCAAAGGAACGACGGTGGGCGTGCGCGTGAGCAGATGTGATCTGTTCGTGGCGGCTAGGGTTAGGAGACACCGCATACTTATAGGCGCAGCTGCGTGGAGAGACGTGGGCTCGACCCACGTCCGAGTCCGTGACAGCCCACGATCCGACGTCTCAGATCGTGGCCCAGCTGTCAGAAAACTCTCCGTTAGTGACTGGCAAAAATAAGCGCGTATGTGTGAGCTCGGCTCGGCTCAATCCCGCAACCCGCGGCGCATCGTGAGGAGGCGTGGCGTGGCGAGGCGGGCGGCGGAGGAGGAGTGCGCGAGGGCCTCTTCTCTTCTCAAGCTCCAATAGCATGTAGAAGAGAAACCCTTATAAACCACTCCAACTCTCCTTCCACTTCCGGGGTGGGACTAAACTTCCCACCACACCTAGTGCCATATAACCCACATGGGCCCTTAGAGATTTTTCAGAAATTGCAATATGGGCCTAGAGCCCATCTCAGATTTCAGCAATCCCCCACCAGATCTCGAGGGCCCATTGTGTCCTCTGTTCCAATTGTTGTTTTGATATACCAGTGTTTCAGTAAAGACCTGTTAAGGTTGAACTTCACCTAGAACAAGTGGCTACACTCCTTCACAACTGAACAATGGACTATGCCTTGAATTGTTAGTTTGGCGTAAAGAAGTTTCACTACATGTCTTACTAGTACTAGGCTGCCGAAGGCTGACCCCTCGGGTGGAGCATATAAGTCACACTCCTGGCCTATTCATGAGCTTACTAGAGATCACCCCAATCTCATAGACTGTGACCAGCAGTCGGGCTCATATAGGTGTGTTCCTCCAAAGATCGCTCTGTAGGATAGCATCTTGCTTTTATAAGCTTTGGAACACATTGAGACCGTAGTCATCCTACCATACAGTATCGAGAGTATTGCATCTCCAACGGAGTGGGTTAGTATAGTTACTCTCCTCAGTTCACCACTGGCTTGTTTTCCCAGGTCCTAGTTCACGGGATCTCCGATCATATAGGTTGGGTTACCACCATGGCAACTCATGTGGGTCTCATACCCATCTCCCTCGATGCATTATCTATCACAACACGTGATAGCCCTTTTGTAAAGGGATCTGCCAGATTCTTAGCCGTATGGACATAGTCCAACACTATCACTCCGGAGTTTCTTAATTTTCTGACAGCTTTTAATCTCATTCTTATGTGTTTGGTGGACTTCATGTTGTCCTTTGAACTCTTCACCTTGGTGATGACAGTCTGATTGTCACAGTTCATAAGGATAGCCGGAACCGGTTTATCAACCAATGGCAAGTCCATCAAAAGATCTCGAAGCCATCTCGCTTCAACACCAGATGTGTCTAATGCCGTTAATTCTGCTTCCATTGTCGATCTCGTTAAGATCGTTTGCTTGCAAGACTTCCAGGAAACAGCGCCACCTCCAAGAGTAAACATATACCCAGTTGTGGCCTTCATCTCATCAGCATCAGAGATCCAATTCGCATCACTATACCCTTCAAGTACCGACGGGTATCCGGTATAGTGAAGTCCATAGTTCATAGTACCTTTCAGATAGCGCATAACTCTCTCAACAGCATGCCAATGTACATCACCTGGTTTGGAAACAAATCGGCTCAGTTTGCTCACAGCAAACGCGATGTCAGGCCTCGTTGCGCTCGCTAGGTACATCAGTGAACCAATGATTTGAGAGTATCTCAATTGATCTTTAGCCATGCCTTTGGACTTTTGAATCAATACGCTAGGATCATATGGTGTTTGAGATGGTGTGCAGTCCGAATATCCAAAACGACTCAACACCTTCTCAACGTAATGGGATTGCAGAAGTGTGATCCCACCCTCATTATCTCTCAGTAGCTTGATGTTTAAGATAACATCAGCCACACCAAGGTCTTTCATCTCAAAGTTCTGAGATAGAAACGATTTGACCTCCTCAATGACTTTGAGGTTTGTTCCGAATATCAGTATGTCATCAACATACAAGCACAGTATAACTCCTTCGCCCCCACCATGGCGATAGTATACACATTTGTCAGCCTCATTAACAACGAAACCAACAGATGTCAGAGTTGTATTAAACTTATCATGCCATTGCTTAGGTGCTTGTTTCAGGCCATATAAAGATTTTATCAACCTACACACCTTTCTTTCCTGACCATCTATCACAAAGCCATCAGGCTGTTGCATGTAGATTTCCTCCTTTAGCTCTCCATTTAGAAAAGCCGTCTTAACATCCATCTGATGGACGAGAAGACCATGTGAGGCCGCCAACGAGAGTAATACTCGAATGGTGGTCAGTCTAGCCACAGGTGAATAAGTATCAAAGAGATCTTCCTCTTCTTGCTGGTCATAGCCCTTGGCCACAAGCCCAGCCTTGTACTTTTCAATCGTACCATCGGGCCTAAGCTTCTTTTTGAACACCCACTTACATCCCAGTGGTTTGCAACCATAGGGACGGTCAGTGATCTCCCATGTCCCGTTAGCCATGATGGAATCCATCTCGCTATGGACCGAGATCCTTCCAGTAGTCAGCTTCTGGAGAGGCATACGCTTCTGAAATAGAAGTGGGAGTATCATCCACGAGGTACACGAAGAAATCATCACCAAAGGTCTTTGAAGTCCTTTGTCTCTTGCCCCTACCAAGGGTTTCCTCGTCATCCTCCTCGGGATTTTCATCATGTGTTTGTTCATAATATTCCATAGGGATGGCAGGTTCAGGAGTCTCCTCAGATTCCTGTCTAGAAGTGCTTTGCATATCTCTCATAGGAAAAATATCCTCAAAGAATGTAGCATCCTTAGACTCCATAATTGTACCGATCTTCTGGTCAAGTACCTCAGATTTCACTACTAGAAATCTATAGCCAACGCTGTTCTTAGCGTAGCCCAAATTAATGCAGTCCACGGTCTTATGTCCAAGCTTACGCTTTTTGGGGATCGGCACGTTGACTTTCGCCAAACAGCCCCAAGTGCGCAAGTACGAGAGTGTCGTCCTTCTCTTTGCCCATTTCTCATAGGGAGTGATCTCACTATCCTTTGTCAGAACTTTATTCAGGACATGACATGCCGTCAATATAGCCTCCCCCCACCATGCCTTGGATAAACCCGATGTATCTAACATGGCGTTAACCAAATCAGTTAGAGTACGGTTTTTCCGCTCGGCAACCCCGTTTGACTGGGGTGAATAGGGAGGTGTCCTCTCATGAATAATGCCGTGTTCCGCACAGAAGGAATCAAACTCACTCGAGAAGTACTCTCCACCACGATCTGACCGGACTCGTTTAATTTTCTTTTCAAGTTGATTTTCAACTTCTGCCTTATAGATTTTAAAGTAGTGTAGAGCCTCATCTTTAGTATTTAACAGATACACATAGCAATATCTAGTGGAATCATCTATCAATGTCATGAAGTATCTCTTTCCACCTTTAGTCAACACACCATTCATCTCACAAAGATCAGAATGTATGAGTTCTAATGGTGCCAGGTGTCTCTCCTCCGCGGCCTTATGAGGCTTGCGAGGTTGCTTAGCTTGCACACATGAAAGGCACTTAGAACCTTTGGCTAAAGTGAAACTCAGGATTAAATCCAACTTGGCTAGCCGCGTCATAACACCAAAACTAATGTGACAAAGACGTGAATGCCAAACTTCAGATTCATTAACATTCGAATGAATATGGTTCACGACTTTATTACAAAAATCTGCGAGGGAAAGGCGGAACATCCCTCCGCTCTCATAACCTTTTCCAACAAAGAGTCCATATTTTGTAACAACTAATTTATTAGACTCGAAAACCAACTTAAACCCTTCTCTACATAGAAGGGAGCCACTAACGAGGTTCTTCTTGATGGCGGGGACATGCTGCACGTTCTTCAGCTGCACGATCCTTCCCGAAGTAAACTTCAGATCGACCGTGCCAACACCATGAACAGAAGCACTCGCGCCATTCCCCATCAATACGGACCCGTGACCTGTGACCTGGTAAGAAGTGAACAATGAAATGTCAGCAGACACATGAACACCTGCACCTGTGTCCACCCACCAATCGTTGGGTTGAAACACTGAAAAAACAGTAAATAAATTACCGTACCCAGATGCACCATTCTCATTGTTGCCCACAATCATGTTGACAGACTTGGAGTCCTATCCTGACTTCTTGTACTTGTCTGGGCACTTGTTGGCCCAATGTTCAACCGAACCACAAGTAAAGCAGCCCTCGTCCTTCTTGTTCTTCTTGAAGGTCTTCTTACCCTTCTTCTTAAAGTCGGTATTGTGTTGGACACCGTTCTTTCCCTTGGGCTTGTGGGAGTTGAAGTTCTTCTGGTTCACCATGTTGGCAACAGAAGTCCCTTCGGCCCCTTTTCCGTGCGAGTCTTTTGCCCTCGAATTCTGCTCAACACTCAGATGGCCAATGACATCCTCCACAGAGAATTCACGCCTCTGATGTTTCAGAGTGGTGGCAAAGTTCCTCCAGGAATTAGGGAGCTTAGCGATTATGCAGCCCGCGACAAACTTGCCCGGTAACTCGCACTTGAGAAGCTCAAGTTCCTTAACAATGCATATTATCTCATGAGCCTGCTCCAATACAGGACGGTTTTCAACCATCTTGTAATCGTGGAACTGCTCTATAATATACATCTCGCTCCCTGCATCGGCGGCCCCGAATTTAGATTCGAGCGCCTCCCTCAAGTCCTTGGCGACATGCACATGTAAATATGCGTCGACCAGTTTATCTCCGATCACGCTAAGAACTGCTCCGAGAAACACAACGGTAGCCTCCTTGAACGCCTTCTCCTGTTCAAGAGCAATCGTTCCCGTGGAGACACCGGTGACCCAGAACACGTTCATAGCCGTGAGCCATAACGTGGTCTTAGTCTGCTAACGCTTGAAGTATGTACCGGTAAACTTATCCGGTTTCAGTGCAGCGGCAAAGCCACTTGCCGAGAAATTCCTACACATAATAGGTTTTTGGATTGTTGAATAAATAGGCAATTTCTCGATTAAATTAATCCATGAGTAAATCACTAGCATGGCATTGACTAAGTTGATGACGTACTGACTCTGATCTAAACATGCACGTACTAAGCAAACCGTAGACAAATCTACACATACTGCTAGTACTGCTAATATGAAAATAATCAGGAGCGGGATAAACGAGTTATACCCTCCAGTAGGCCACGCAGAGGCCGCGGCTTTGGTGGCAGCAGCGGCGTCCTCGGCGACCTTCTTGTCGGCTTCAGCTTTCTCGGCGGCGGCACGGTCGGCGTCGGTGGACATGGTGATGACGAAGGCGACGCGGACGTAGAGGAAGTAGACGATCGGAAGCGAGCAGTCGCGTAATCGCTGCCCAAAAACCTATTCGCCCTTCACCCCGTACAGGAACCAGAAGGGCGTGGTTTCGGAGACCTGCTCTCCCGTCGACCGTGTACGTGGCGGACGGGATGGAGTCACCGGCGGCAGCAGCAGCAAAGGAACGACGGTGGGCGTGCGCGTGAGAAGATGTGATCTGTTCGTGGCGGCTAGGGTTAGGAGACACCGCATACTTATAGGCGCAGCCGCGTGGAGAGACGTGGGCTCGACCCACGTCCGAGTCCGTGACAGCCCATGATCCGACGTCTCAGATCGTGGCCCAACTGTCAGAAAACTCTCCGTTAGTGACTGGCAAAAATAAGCACGTAGGTGTGAGCTCGGCTCGGCTCAATCCTGCAACCCGCGGCGCGTCGTGACGAGGCGTGGCGTGGCGAGGCGGGCGGCGGAGGAGGAGTGCGCGAGGGCCTCTTCTCTTCTCAAGCTCCAATAGCATGTAGAAGAGAAACCCTTATAAACCACTCCAACTCTCCTTCCACTTCCGGGGTGGGACTAAACTTCCCACCACACCTAGTGCCATATAACCCACATGGGCCCTTAGAGATTTTTCAGAAATTGCAATATGGGCCTAGAGCCCATCTCAGATTTCAGCAATCCCCCACCAGATCTCGAGGGCCCATTGTGTCCTCTGTTCCAATTGCTGTTTTGATATACCAGTGTTTCAGTAAAGACCTGTTAAGGTTGAACTTCACCTAGAACAAGTGGCTACACTCCTTCACAACTGAACAATGGACTATGCCTTGAATTGTCAGTTTGGCGTAAAGAAGTTTCACTACATGTCTTACTAGTACTAGGCTGCCGAAGGCTGACCCCTCGGGTGGAGCATATAAGTCACACTCCTGGCCTATTCATGAGCTTACTAGAGATCACCCCAATCTCATAGACTGTGAACAGCAGTCGGGTTCATATAGGTGTGTTCCTCCAAAGATCGCTCTATAGGATAGCATCTTGCTTTTATAAGCTTTGGAACACATTGAGACCGTAGTCATCCTACCATACAGTATCGAGAGTATTGCATCTCCAACGGAGTGGGTTAGTATAGTTACTCTCCTCAGTTCACCACTGGCTTGTTTTCCCAGGTCCTAGTTCACGGGATCTCCGATCATATAGGTTGGGTTACCACCATGGCAACTCATGTGGGTCTCATACCCATCTCCCTCGATGCATTATCTATCACAACACGTGATAGCCCTTTTGTAAAGGGATCTGCCAGATTCTTAGCCGTATGGACATAGTCCAACGCTATCACTCCGGAGTTTCTTAATTTTCTGACAGCTTTTAATCTCATTCTTATGTGTTTGGTGGACTTCATGTTGTCCTTTGAACTCTTCACCTTGGTGATGACAGTCTGATTGTCATAGTTCATAAGGATAGCCGGAACCGGTTTATCAACCAATGGCAAGTCCATCAAAAGATCTCGAAGCCATCTCGCTTCAACACCAGATGTGTCTAATGCCGTTAATTCTGCTTCCATTGTCGATCTCGTTAAGATCGTTTGCTTGCAAGACTTCCAGGAAACAGCGCCACCTCCAAGAGTAAACATATACCCAGTTGTGGCCTTCATCTCATTAGCATCAGAGATCCAATTCGCATCACTATACCCTTCAAGTACCGACGGGTATCCGGTATAGTGAAGTCCATAGTTCATAGTACCTTTCAGATAGCGCATAACTCTCTCAACAACATGCCAATGTACATCACCTGGTTTGGAAACAAACCGGCTCAGTTTGCTCACAGCAAACGCGATGTCAGGCCTCGTTGCGCTCGCTAGGTACATCAGTGAACCAATGATTTGAGAGTATCTCAATTGATCTTTAGCCATGCCTTTGGACTTTCGAATCAATACGCTAGGATCATATGGTGTTTGAGATGGTGTGCAGTCCGAATATCCAAAACGACTCAACACCTTCTCAACGTAATGGGATTGCAGAAGTGTGATCCCACCCTCATTATCTCTCAGTAGCTTGATGTTTAAGATAACATCAGCCACACCAAGGTCTTTCATCTCAAAGTTCTGAGATAGAAACGATTTGACCTCCTCAATGACTTTGAGGTTTGTTCCGAATATCAGTATGTCATCAACATACAAGCACCGTATAACTCCTTCGCCCCCACCATGGCGATAGTATACACATTTGTCAGCCTCATTAACAACGAAACCAACAGATGTCAGAGTTGTATTAAACTTATCATGCCATTGCTTAGGTGCTTGTTTCAGGCCATATAAAGATTTTATCAACCTACACACCTTTCTTTCCTGACCATCTATCACAAAGCCATCAGGCTGTTGCATGTAGATTTCCTCCTTTAGCTCTCCATTTAGAAAAGCCGTCTTAACATCCATCTGATGGACGAGAAGACCATGTGAGGCCGCCAACGAGAGTAATACTCAAATGGTGGTCAGTCTAGCCACAGGTGAATAAGTATCAAAGAAATCTTCCTCTTCTTGCTGGTCATAGCCCTTGGCCACAAGCCTAGCCTTGTACTTTTCAATCGTACCATCGGGCCTAAGCTTCTTTTTGAACACCCACTTACATCCCAGTGGTTTGCAACCATAGGGACGGTCAGTGATCTCCCATGTCCCGTTAGCCATGATGGAATCCATCTCGCTACGGACCGCATCCTTCCAGTAGTCAGCTTCTGGAGAGGCATACGCTTCTGAAATAGAAGTGGGAGTATCATCCACGAGGTACACGAAGAAATCATCACCAAAGGTCTTTGCAGTCCTTTGTCTCTTGCCCCTACCAAGGGTTTCCTCGTCATCCTCGTCGGGATTTTCATCATGTGTTTGTTCATAATATTCCATAGGGATGGCAGGTTCAGGAGTCTCCTCAGATTCCTGTCTAGAAGTGCTTTGCATATCTCTCATAGGAAAAATATCCTCAAAGAATGTAGCATCCTTAGACTCCATAATTGTACCGATCTTCTAGTCAAGTACCTCAGATTTCACTACTAGAAATCTATAGCCAACGCTGTTCTTAGCGTAGCCCAAATTAATGCAGTCCACGGTCTTATGTCCAAGCTTACGCTTTTTGGGGATCGGCACGTTGACTTTCGCCAAACAGCCCCAAGTGCGCAAGTACGAGAGTGTCGTCCTTCTCTTTGCCCATTTCTCATAGGGAGTGATCTCACTATCCTTTGTCGGAACTTTATTCAGGACATGACATGCCGTCAATATAGCCTCCCCCCACCATGCCTTGGATAAACCCGATGTATCTAACATGGCGTTAACCAAATCAGTTAGAGTACGGTTTTTCCGCTCGGCAACCCCGTTTGACTGGGGTGAATAGGGAGGCGTCCTCTCATGAATAATGCCGTGTTCCGCACAGAAGGAATCAAACTCACTCGAGAAGTACTCTCCACCACGATCTGAACGGACTCGTTTAATTTTCTTTTCAAGTTGATTTTCAACTTCTGCCTTATAGATTTTAAAGTAGTGTAGAGCCTCATCTTTAGTATTTAACAGATACACATAGCAATATCTAGTGGAATCATCTATCAATGTCATGAAGTATCTCTTTCCACCTTTAGTCAACACACCATTCATCTCACAAAGATCAGAATGTATGAGTTCTAATGGTGCCAGGTGTCTCTCCTCCGCGGCCTTATGAGGCTTGCGAGGTTGCTTAGCTTGCACACATGAAAGGCACTTAGAACCTTTGGCTAAAGTGAAACTCGGGATTAAATCCAACTTGGCTAGCCGCGTCATAACACCAAAACTAATGTGACAAAGACGTGAATGCCAAACTTCAGATTCATTAACATTCGAATGAATATGGTTCACGACTTTATTACAAAAATCTGCGAGGGAAAGGCGGAACATCCCTCCGCTCTCATAACCTTTTCCAACAAAGAGTCCATATTTTGTAACAACTAATTTATTAGACTCGAAAACCAACTTAAACCCTTCTCTACATAGAAGGGAGCCACTAACGAGGTTCTTCTTGATGGCGGGGACATGCTGCACGTTCTTCAGCTGCACGATCCTTCCCGAAGTAAACTTCAGATCGACCGTGCCAATACCATGAACAGAAGCACTCACGCCATTCCCCATCAATACGGACCCGTGACCTGTGACCTGGTAAGAAGTGAACAATGAAATGTCAGCACACACATGAACACCTGCACCTGTGTCCACCCACCAATCGTTGGGTTGAAACACTGAAAAAACAGTAAATAAATTACCGTACCCAGATGCACCATTCTCATTGTTGCCCACAATCATGTTGACAGACTTGGAGTCCTGTCCTGACTTCTTGTACTTGTTTGGGCACTTGTTGGCCCAATGTTCAACCGAACCACAAGTAAAGCAGCCCTCGTCCTTCTTGTTCTTCTTGAAGGTCTTCTTACCCTTCTTCTTAAAGTCGGTATTGTGTTGGACACCGTTCTTTCCCTTGGGCTTGTGGGAGTTGAAGTTCTTCTGGTTCACCATGTTGGCAACAGAAGTCCCTTCGGCCCCTTTTCCGTGCGAGTCTTTTGCCCTCGAATTATGCTCAACACTCAGATGGCCAATGACATCCTCCACAGAGAATTCACGCCTCTGATGTTTCAGAGTGGTGGCAAAGTTCCTCCAGGAATTAGGGAGCTTAGCGATTATGCAGCCCGCGACAAACTTGCCCGGTAACTCGCACTTGAGAAGCTCAAGTTCTTTAACAATGCATATTATCTCATGAGCCTGCTCCAATACAGGACGGTTTTCAACCATCTTGTAATCGTGGAACTGCTCTATAATATACATCTCGCTCCCTGCATCGGCGGCCCCGAATTTAGATTCGAGCGCCTCCCACAAGTCCTTGGCGACATGCACATGTAAATATGCGTCGACCAGTTTATCTCCGATCACGCTAAGAACTGCTCCGAGAAACACAACGGTAGCCTCCTTGAACGCCTTCTCCTGTTCAGGAGCAATCGTTCCCGTGGAGACACCGGTGACCCAGAACACGTTCATAGCCGTGAGCCATAACGTGGTCTTAGTCTGCCAACGCTTGAAGTATGTACCGGTAAACTTATCCGGTTTCAGTGCAGCGGCAAAGCCACTTGCCGAGAAATTCCTACACATAATAGGTTTTTGGATTGTTGAATAAATAGGCAATTTCTCGATTAAATTAATCCATGAGTAAATCACTAGCATGGCATTGACTAAGTTGATGACGTACTGACTCTGATCTAAACATGCACGTACTAAGCAAACCGTAGACAAATCTACACATACTGCTAGTACTGCTAATATGAAAATAATCAGGAGCGGGATAAACGAGTTATACCCTCCAGTAGGCCACGCAGAGGCCGCGGCTTTGGTGGCAGCAGCGGCGTCCTCGGCGACCTTCTTGTCGGCTTCAGCTTTCTCGGCGGCGGCACGGTCGTCGTCGGTGGACATGGTGATCACGAAGGCGACGCGGACGTAGAGGAAGTAGACGATCGGAAGCGAGCAGTCGCGTAATCGCTGCCCAAAAACCTATTCGCCCCTCACCTCGTACAGGAACCAGAATGGCGTGGTTTCGGAGACCTGCTCTCCCGTCGACCGTGTACGTGGCGGACGGGATGGAGTCACCGGCGGCAGCAGCAGCAAAGGAACGACGGTGGGCGTGCGCGTGAGCAGATTGTGATCTGTTCGTGGCGGCTAGGGTTAGGAGACACCGCATACTTATAGGCGCAGCCGCGTGGAGAGACGTGGGCTCGACCCACGTCCGAGTCCGTGACAGCCCACGATCCGACGTCTCAGATCGTGGCCTAGCTGTCAGAAAACTCTCCGTTAGTGACTGGCAAAAATAAGCGCGTAGGTGTGAGCTCGGCTCGGCTCAATCCCGCAACCCGCGGCGCGTCGTGACGAGGCGTGGCGTGGCGAGGCGGGCGGCAGAGGAGGAGTGCGCGAGGGCCTCTTCTCTTCTCAAGC
Organism: Triticum dicoccoides; assembly: GCF_002162155.2. NCBI lineage: Eukaryota > Viridiplantae > Streptophyta > Magnoliopsida > Poales > Poaceae > Triticum > Triticum dicoccoides. Next base: position 596,306,298 of record NC_041380.1, on the reverse strand, counting down.
TCTAATAGCATGTAGAAGAGAAACCCTTATAAACCACTCCAACTCTCCTTCCACTTCCGGGGTGGGACTAAACTTCCCACCACACCTAGTGCCATATAACCCACATGGGCCCTTAGAGATTTTTCAGAAATTGCAATATGGGCCTAGAGCCCATCTCAGATTTCAGCAATCCCCCACCAGATCTCGAGGGCCCATTGTGTCCTCTGTTCCAATTGCTGTTTTGATATACCAGTGTTTCAGTAAAGACCTGTTAAGGTTGAACTTCACCTAGAACAAGTGGCTACACTCCTTCACAACTGAACAATGGACTATGCCTTGAATTGTCAGTTTGGCGTAAAGAAGTTTCACTACATGTCTTACTAGTACTAGGCTGCCGAAGGCTGACCCCTCGGGTGGAGCATATAAGTCACACTCCTGGCCTATTCATGAGCTTACTAGAGATCACCCCAATCTCATAGACTGTGA